>NC_143014.1:16586415-16593915 GCF_055824585.1 Amblyomma mixtum
GTGATGCTGAATGGAGGCAGAAAAACACGGAAGAGAAGTCAATGCATTGGACGTAGTATATGTTATGGCATTCACGAGGGTTTGAGAGACTATGCAGACAACGCCTCGTGCTGACATGCTCACCCCGAGGTAGACTATCAAGCATAGAGAATGGGGACTGGCTAGGTTGCGAAATGTTTTATCAAGTGTGAACATTTAAATGCAGAACGACCGCTTGAATGCCTTAAAACTGTAGTAAATAATGAGAGTCGACGTTTAAATACATTACATGCATAAACTCATAGAAGGGAGGCCCCATTAGCTAATGTACGACCAACAGCGGCTTTTGGCGACATACGCAGAATGACACGTTACCTTTTTCTTTTTTGGTCGACATTACGCAGTGCATGCTTAACTGTTAAAGTAAACAGCCTGCAGATCATACAACGTTGTGCACTGAAGGATCTTTTTTATTCAAGGAATCGTTATCTTGGAACAAAACATGCAATTTAGTGGTTTTCTATATTCTGCAACGTACAATCGTGATTATAAGTTTACGGACCGCGTGTTATCGGGAAAAAGTTTATTGAAGCTCAACCTTGTGACCCAGTCGCGTGGCATACCAGCGCATAGAACTTGTACGTCCCCGCTTGACACATTTCAAACGAATGGATTATATGACATACACAAGTGCAAGAGAGGCCGCATGCAACGATTGTGGCATATTTTCCTTCCAATTTTCATTCCATCCTTGAGAATACGCAGTGGCTCAGTGGTTAGGGCGCACCGCTACTGAGTACCCGGGTGCGAACGCGGCCGCAGTTCGGTGTAGCCGAAACGGAAAAAGGCACCGGTGTGCTGTGCGATGTCAGTTATGGTGGAAATTATTCCGGAGCCCTCCACTACGGCTGCTCTTTCTTTCACTCCTATCTTCCCTCAAAGTGGGACTGAGGTGTCCGCGGAGATGTGGGACAGTTACTGCGGCCTTTCGTTTAACAGAGCAGTAACAGTGAGCACTGCCTCTTTTCTTAGGTGACGGGTTTCCTTGAGCTTGACCCCGGGAAGGGATCGGCTCGGCCGAACAAGGGCAATGTGAAAGCGAGCCGTCGATTCTGCTTGCCAGGAGAGAAAGATTTCTGGAATGCGACTCTTGTTTTCACCTCATTATCAATATTTGGATGGGGATCCGGCTTCTTTTCATTGTGAAGCACATATATAACTTGGATTCCAGTTGCTAATTTGCGAATGAGTTTGCTCGAGACGAACATTTGGGTTAGCTGGTTCATTCCCCACAGCGCACACAAAACACACGGACAGAGAAAAACACACGGCTGACTTACATTTTTATTGCACTGCGCTGTGCCTACATTTGTACACATCAGTGCGCAGGCTGACGCAAACCCACAAACATGGCGATTTGCCAGGAAGGCGGTGTCGAGCATATAGTATCACACAAAATACTCTCACAATAACAAAATTTTGCACTCCAAGACGACACAGCTGGCCATGACACGTGAACCGGCCCAAACACAAACATTAGTGGGTCACTATGCCGAAGAAACGGTGCTCCTTATCACTTAACTGCTCAGATGGCGTGCTGACACAATTCTCTTCAAGCTTTGCAATTGGCGGTGGGTCAGAAGGGTTAGGGTTCGAGCAAGTGAGTAATCGACATGAGGTTCCATAGCGCACAAACAAGGAAGGGACGCAACACGAGTGCTCATGTTGTGTCCCTTCCTTGTTTGTGCGCTATGGAACCTCATGTTCTTTCTGTCCGCGTCTTTTTTGTGCACTGTGGGGCATTGAAGCGAATGAGTGTTTTGTGTCGTTTTTAAGCTTAAGTTCTTTTCTTGTTTGCTGTTTTAAAAGCGCAACGACGCAAGAATCCGTGATAGTTGTAACACAGATCTGCTTGCTGCGCACCACTTTTCTTTGCCACCTCTGCATTACCTTTTGACAAGAGAAGGCCACTCTTTTTTGTCGGCTTGTCGGCTATCGACAGAAACTACCTACACCCTCTCCCTACACGCTGGCATGATTGCACAAGATACTCCGCGCCGCGTCACCTATATGCTGGAGCCATGCCGTAGTGTGTGACGTTTTCGCGTTGAAACCCCCCCCCCAAGCGGGTTGGATGCGCCACTGGACAACGTCGTTGTTGTGTTTTTCACCTGTTCGGAGGCTCTTGGGGCAGTGGTCAGACTGCGCCTTAACGCCACAAACTGGCCGCCAGCGGTTGAGCAACCGTTTTTCCTCGGCTTGCAGGTCCACCCTGGCGGACGTAACTACAGTCACACGTCGGAGCTGAACCCGGTATCGGCACTAGGTTCACGTTGCCAGGGCCGCCTTGAAGGCCCAATGTGACAGCTGCCGAAGAAGGAAGCTGCCCGTCTTTCTCAAGACTTTCAGAACGGGGCTATTATTTTTGTGAAAGTGAAACGTCGCTTTCTGTGTGCATGTACCTCCGCTGTATTTGTGTCAACGACTTTCATGGTTTATGCGCTTTTTACTCAGGCTATGAGGGACGCCGTAGTGGAAGACTGGATAATTTCGACCACCTGGGGATTTTTAACGTGCACTGACATCATACAGTACACGGGCCTCTAGCATTTCGCGTCCATCGAAATGCGACCGCCGCGGCCGGGATCGAACCCGCGTCTTTAGGGTCAGCAGCCGAGCAGCAAAGACCACCGAGCCACCGCGGCGGCTCTCTACGACTTTCTAAACAAACTCACGCAGCACAGTCTGACCCATCTCCGACGGGGACATCACTGATATTTGAGTTTAAAACCCTCTGAGTAAGTGCCAAGTGCTACAGCTACGTCCTGAGGCTTGGCTCGAGATCTTGATTCAAGGATATCCTAGGTGTCAATCAATGGTGACGGACCTTACTGGCCTTAAAGGAATACCCGTTTGCTTCGTTCATTGTATTGAAAAAAGGTCGAGTGCCAGCTACGCCCTTTATTTGTCATGTCTGATTGTTATCACAGTGGTCAACGTTTTCAGGCCATGGTGTTGGTAACGTGCCAAGAAGCCACTATCAGTCGAGGCGATCCTAACGACCAGAAACTTCGAAAAGTGCCATAAGCTGGCAGACCGGCTCACGTACTTAAAATCTAGGTTGCTCAATTTAGAGTCGCTTCTGATCATTCGAAAACAAAGCGGAGCACAGGAAGGACAGGAGGTGTCCTGCCTTCTTCTGTTATACCTATATAAGGGGCCGTGCCTTTCAAGATTTGTTCGAACTATCTTCAGGGCTGGCACAGACAAAGCATTTGATGAAGTAGCACACCACGGTGTTTTCGAACGTCAAAAGTTGCTCCCTCAGTCAGCTGGTTCCGACGATCCCAGTGCGAGGTAGCGGACACTTTCCTATGGCAGGGAATTTCGGGCATTTTCTACTACAGGAAGCGTCTTCCAGGCGACGCTGTCGCCGAGGCAGCCTGCTGTCGCATCTGGTCTCCCGAGCCGCGTCCATCTCGGCGTCCCACAAGCGGCCAGTAGATTTCAGTGTGTGCAGTTGGACATGCTGTGTGCAGCAAAGTACCTCGGCACCTCTCTGAGCTCTGTGCAACAGCGACCGTTTTCCCTTCCAGAGGCGCCTTGTCATTGACTTTGGTAATCTTAACAGCAAGAATCCCCTGAACAACACACCCTCTCCCACACTCTTAAATTTTCACAGGCCAAGAAGAAAACAGTCGGTGCACAAGAGAGGAGACCCGTTGGGCTTGCTTGTGCGGCGGGCTCGGCGCTGGGGTTGGGCACTAATTACTGCCTTCAACTTTTACGCCACCATAGCACGGCATGATTCTTTCAAGAGGCCGTCACTAAATCTTCGGGAAGTTTGTTCTACCAGCACCCCGTGCTCGTCACGAGCTTTTCGTTGTTTGCGTGATGGAGCCTGCTTCCTCGCATTTCCTAAACTTTGGCATTTTCTCTTTAGGGGGGCGGTACATTTAACTCGACCTTGGGAGCATTGGGACATTTCTTCCGGCCCCTTCAAGTTCGAATTTAAGAGTTTTACTACCTATTATGTTAACTTTAGCTACAAGTCATGTGTCATTCATGGATTTCAATTTACTCATTTTGCGTGACCACATTACAGGTTGCAACCTGCTATGCTGTGTAAACAAATAGTACAGATTTCTGTTCTTGCCATGTTTTATTTCTATGATGCTGGGTGAGTCTAGATCTGTTTATTTCGGTTGCAAAAGCAAAATACTATTTCGGAAAAAATGAAGACATTTGGCTGCTTAGATTTTTCAGAAAATTTTTTGTTCATGCTGAACAGATTATTCAATTTTCAATTCGATACCCGAAGGCTTTTTTTTTCATATTCGTACTCGAAATTATCAGTATCCGCACACTGGTAGTTATAACCTTCACCAGCTCATACCATCTTGAACGTACTGTCAGCGTGAAATAAAACGCTTGTTGTAGAACACAGCAGAAACGGGAACCGCCAAATGAGAAGATTTTAGGGAAAGTCAGAATGCTGAAGTGCTTCATTTTCACTACTATGGTGCACAGAGAGGTGCGCGGAGGTGTTAAAGGCCTACGCGTATACTCAGGGGTTTCCCCAAAAATTGAAACTTCCGGTGGGGGGGGGTCTAAATTTCTAGAGAGAAGGGGGGGGGGAGTGCTGAGGGTAGGAGAAACGGTACCTTTTTATTTGTACCGATGGTGCTGTCGCTTAGCGCTAGCAACGTTTATGACTCCAAAACTCTTGGAAAAGATGCAAAAATCCCCGTCGTGTGTAAGAAGAAATGACGAATTGGCGTGGTTAAGCCAAATGAGAATTAGTTTCGCTAGCACTTCGGTTTCGGCTCGGTTTTCTAGTAAAAGTAGGCTTCAGACAAATATCGCGAAATGAGCCTTAGAGCTAGCGCATTAAAACTGGACGGGACACTCCGCCTGTGACGCGACAGCGATAATGTGAGAGGAAATGGTCATTCTCTACGTGACATTCATAAATCGCTGGGAGTGCTCATACCACTCCTGGTGCAGAGGTGGAGCGGTTACGCGATGTGCCGCTGCCGCGGCGAATGGCTGTTTCAGCACAACCACCGGTGGGTCTTGCCACCGGCGGGCAGGCAGGTGGGCAGGCAGGTAGGCATGCAGGCAGGCATGTAGGCAGGCTGGCACCGGCAGGCAGGTAGGCACCGGCAGGCAGGCATAGGCTGGCAGGCAGGATGACAGGCACAGGCAGCCAGACATGCAGGTAGGCATGCAGTCAGGCTGACACCGGCAGGCAGTTGGCACAGTCAGGCAAGCAGGCTGGCAGGGACAGGCATGTAGGCAAGCAGGCGAAATCGATGAGTGGGTGCTAGCTCAATAGAACTGGAGGGGACCGTTGTGGGTATTACAGTTGGGGGCCACCATAGTACTAGTTGGGGATAGGAGTTAATGAAGAATACCTTAGTAATTTGCGATTCGCTGATGATATTGCCTTGCTAAGTCACCCAGCAGATGAAGTGCGAAGCATAATCAATGAGCTAGACAGGCAGAACAGAACAGTGGGTCCCGATTTCAAGCATCAATTGAAAATAAGGGAATTGATTGTCGGACGAATGTCTGATTATTCATTTTTTCCACATACCATCAGCGAATGGAATCAGCTACCATAGAAATTTACTGAATTCCAGAGTGAAATTCTGTTTCGGGCTTTGTTGGTGAATGTATAAAAGCTTGCGCGGTTACTTTTTTTGTTTTGTTGGTCGCTATTTATTATTTTGCTGTTTTCTCCTTTTTTTTTCTTTTTTCATTGATATGCCGTTACATTTTTTTGCTGTCTCTTTCCTCACATCGAACTCATGCTAACAAGATGTATTTTTCCCCTGCATTAATGCCTTCAGAAGCGGCAGGTATTCGGAATGATTAAATAAATAAATAAATAAATAAATAAATAATATAAAAAAATTGGAAGGTGCACTTAAGCTGTGCCCTAAGGGTATGGCGCGATAGCATAATTCGTTTATTCCCATATATGCAGAACGTCCCTCTAGATCCCTGGGAGCCCTCTCCCGGCGCAGCTGTCGAGCGACTTCCCTTCAGGCGGTGGCAGGTGGGCACTCTTCCATAGTGACCACGGTGAGCAGTGCGCTCGCGTGGCCAGTTGTGATGACGCTGCAAGGTCACGTGCTCTCTGGGGACCACCTGCCAGAGATTTTCCGCTCACAACGCCGACACCGGAGTTTCAGGAGAACGGAGCCTTTACCGCTATGGTGCTAAGAATAATATGCAGAAAACTAAGATAATGTTCAAGAGTCAGAGAAGCGAACAGCTCTTTATAATTGGTAGCGAGATGCTGGAAGTGGTAAGGGAATATACGCCTACTAGGGCAGGTAGTGACCACAGATCCGAATAACGAGAGCGAAATAACTAGCAGAATGAGAATGAGGTGGAGAGGATTTGACAGGTTCTCTCAGACCATGAATGGCAATTTACGAATAAGAAAAACGTATACCGGTTGTTTCAGCAAACATTTTCAAAAATATTCAAAAATAGGCTTTTTGGGGTAAAAATATGGCTTTGCGGCATTGTACTACCAGTGTTAGCGGACATTAGGAAACCGATAAATCATCTTAAGTAGTAAGCTGATTAACTAATTTTTAACAATTACTTTTTAATAAGCAGAGTTAGGCCCATAATTGCAATTAGAGATTTGTAGCCGGTGTTTAGTAATAGCCATATCGGTTTTAGAATTTCAAAAACGTGATTACCCATGGCGCTGTAGCTCAACAAACTTTGGCTTTTTCGACGATTTATGCGCACTGGAGGGGTTCCTTTGCCGGCATGCTTTCGATATATATCGCATGCATTTTCCCACGATGCAACCAAATTTTGTCCAGCCACAGCGGCGAGAGCGATCGTGTTTTCGAAAGTCTAAAAACTGATATGGCTATTTATAACAACCAGCTGGAAAACTCTAATTGCAACCAGTTGCCTATCTGTGATTGTTAAAAAGTTAGTTAACAGAAATTCGTTAACCAGATTACTACTTTAGAAAACTCACCGGCTTTCCGGTGTCCGTCAACACTTGTAATACTATGCTGCAAAAGCCGTAATTTCACCCCAAAAAGCCTATTTTTGACAGTCTTCACTGTTGCACCTGGTACTACAGCTGTATCTTACCGGTACTCGCCTACTGGGAAGAAACGTGGAGGATAACGAAAAGGGTTCAACTTAGGTTAAGAACAACGCAGTGAGCTATGGAAAGGAAAATGACAGGTGTAACGTTAACACACAGGAATAGGGCAGAGTGGGTCGGGGTGAAACGCGGTTTAATGACATCATACTCGAAGTAAAGAAGAAATGGGCTGAGGCGCGGCATGTATTGCGAAGCCAAAACAACGGATGGTCGTGAAGGATAACAGCATACTGAATTCCAAGAGGAGGCTAGCGTAGCAGGGGGCGGCACAAAGTAAGGTGGGCAGATGAGATCAAGAGGTTTGCGGGGACAAGGTGACCGCAGCTGCCACAGGACAGGGTAAATTAGAGGCCTTTGCTCTGCAGTGGGCG
>NC_143014.1:20732778-20740278 GCF_055824585.1 Amblyomma mixtum
TTCAGGCACTAGCGACAAATTAAACGGCAAAACGATACAATACAACAAAAGGGGTGGAACTGGCTAACACTAGAGGAGGCCCCTACTCGGCGTAGCCGAAGATGCATAGCATCTCACCTTAGCGCAGAACCTCGCTTCCGGCTCCGGGGCCCGGTTTTAAAGCCCGAAAGGCCCGGCCCACATTTCGTAGCTTCCAATCATGTTGTGCTCTTAACATGATTCGTTCTTCAAGGGCATGGCCAGCCCTCCGGCTTCAACAAGGTAAACCACCCTCTCTACCACTAAATAAACATAAAAACAAACACAAATACACATTCGTGCCAGTACGTGCGCGAATCGGTACCGCGGGGCGGGGGACACCCGTACTTCCTGGCGCGTTCGTGAGCGGCCGCGTTCCGAGAAAGGAGACGCTTCGATTTGAGCGCTCCCAGCCGCGTTCCGATGACCCCGCGTACACTAACGATCCCTTACACGCCCTTCCCAAGATTCTACAAAGGGCTCAAATGCCACTTTTAGAATTATAACAAAGGGATCGGTACGGGTCACAAAACCACCCTGTGGGTGACATGCCGCAGCTACACCAGCACTGGCACCAACAAAACCAAAAACAACAAAAAAATGCACACGGGCACCAACACAACATTACGCAAAATGCACACTTAAATACACACAGTGGCACGCCTGCCGTGCGCCGTAACACAGCGTCCAAGTTGGTGGGTTGCACCCAGTTCACCACCTCAAAGTACACACCCTCGTCCTGCTCGCGAACGAGCGCACGCACACACAGACACTCGCAACTGGAGCGTTCAGTAGCACTGATATGGGGTCCGTTAGCGGCCACGTGAGCGTCCTTGGTCGCACCGAGCGTCCCTGTGTGCGTTCGAGCACCCACGTGTCTCAATCGACACGATTAACACCTAATGGTCGCTATGCTCATTAGGCTGGCGCCACAGCGGGGCGAGAGCTCAAAAGCTGGTGCCCTACAGGGTCAAAAACGTCCCGGTCCTTGATGGGTCCAAACCCCTGACTACACGACGCACCTGAGGGCCCGCTCTCTCTGGCGCGCCGGTACGAACCGCGTGCTGCGTAAGGAGCATAGCCCTTGCCCCGTCTAACCATACCAATGCAGCCGGTCTCGCTACACTTGATTTGGCGACCTGCAGCACGGAACGTAATGTTCCAAGAACCGACTTTCAACATGAAAGCGGCGCACCTGCCTCCTGGCACTTCGCCTCGCTTAGAGCCATTTGCCCCGTTCCTGCTCGGGCAAACACTGACGTTGCCGTTCTCTGCTGGATAGGCATTTGCCGGCTTCGTGGCATTGTCTAACTCCGAGGCTCCATGAGCTCCCTCGCAGTCACTTGACCCGAGCTCGCCTTGCGGCAAGTCACCACTCATTTCCGGGTCCTCAAACGACATGGCCGGACACACACCGGGTGCGTTCGACAACTGCGCGGCGCTCTGCCCGGTCGGCCCAGCAGGCCCACCTCCGCTCTCTGCCTCGGATGAAGGGCTCTTGCGACCAGTAACGCTACGGGGCACTTCATGCCCTATGCCCGACAGAGTGTGTGTTTGCAGCAACGCCAGATTTTCCCCTGTTACTAGCTCCGTGTCGGAGGTCACAATCTTAGTCATAGAGCCTGCAGGAATTCCACTGCTGTCCTGTTTGTTATCGGACACCTTGGCCTCGATTGGCCCTAGATCATGAGAATTGGGCTGCTCCTGTTCTTTGCTAGCCGCCCGCGGTGGCGGAAAAGCTGTGATATTTCCGCGTCCTTCAGGAATCCTGTTTTCACTTCCTGAACCTTTTGCGGCCTTTCCTAACAAAGCTGCGTTCCCGCATACCGGCTGATTGCTTTCAGCGTCCTCACTGCTGTTTCCCTGACCTGTGCATGACAAGCATAATCCTTTGTCTTCCAGCACAGGCGGCCTCACCTCTCGGGAATCGGCGCAGTTCTCCCTGGCTGATTGACTGGCTCTTCTACTCTCCTTGATCTGAGAGATCTCGAGCTATACCTGCTGGCGTCTTGCTTCTATAACCTTCAAGACATACTTAACATCCTGAGGTTCTTCCTCGCAAAGCAGCGCCTTTCCGCCATTTACTTTCGCAAGTTTAGCCTGAAGGTCCGCTAAGCGCGCCTTTGCTAACTCAACCTGGTACCTCACATCGAGTGAAGGCCGGCATGGATAACTCTCCATACCGCCGTCTGTACCCCTCAACTGTCGTACCGGCTCGAACACATGCACAGGGACGTGAACAATGCGACGAAGGAAACTCACAGTTTCGATGCGTCAATCCGCATTGCCAACTCCTTGGCGTCGCCGTCCACCGCCACTTTCACCGGACACTGCGATGAGCTGTCGCACGCCGCTGGTCCTGTGCACGTTGTCGTCACTTGCTGTGACCCGCCGGAGACCGTCGAGTTCTCAACGCGCTGCTTTCCTTCACCGGAGGCAGTCTCGCGTCGCTGTACTACTGCCGTGGTCCTTGCGTCCTTGCCGCCGTCTCTCCGCAGGTCCTTTCTCGGACGCTGCTGTTGCCTGACCGTCGCCTTTCTCCCTGCCTCCAATCTTCTTCCTGCGCCGTCTTCCGATGGCCGCAGGATCCTGTCGACTGCGCCAGTAAAGTTCACAGGTTCTTCTTCTTTCCTTGCACCAGGGGTGCCCTGCCAGAGACGGTTTATCTAACTTGAAGACTAAAGCTTAATCTTCGCACCAGGGGTGCCCCGTCAGAGACGCTCTCGTGATGAGTTGAGACGCAGGGGTAAGGCGAATACTTGAAGTTTTATATACAGATATTTACAGCGTACACAAGTTTAGACACTCGAGACAAATTAAAGAGCAAAAGGACAAACAACAAAAAGGTGGAACTGGCTATCACTAGGGGAGGCCCCTACTCGGCGTAGCCGAAGATGCATAGCATCTCACTTTAGCGCAGAACCTCGCTTCCGGCTCCGGGGCCCGGTTTTAAAGCCCTAAAGGCCCGGCCCACATTTCGTAGCTTCCAATCATGTTGTGCTCTTAACATGATTGGTTCTTCAAGGGCATGGCCAGCCCTCCGGCTTTAACAAGGTAAACCACCCTCTCTACCACTGAATAAACATAAAAACAAACACAAATACACATTCGTGCCAGTACGTGCGCGAATCGGTACCGCGGGGCGGAGGGACACCCGTACTTCCTGGCGCGTTCGTGAGCGGCCGCGTTCCGATAAAGGAGACGCTTCGCTTTGAGCGCTCCCAGCCGCGTTCCGATGACCCCGCGTACACTAACGATCCCTTACAGATACCATCACATTAGATTATGAGGTCTTCAATTGTTTCCACAGATCTACCACACACGGCACATGTGTCATCTTCTTCGTTAAATTTCTTTTCGTAGCTGCGCGTTCTCAGACACCCTGACCTAGACATCAGGCGCAGCAGCGCCACCCGGCGATGCTTTGGGAGCCTGCCTGGCTGCCCTGGTCGTCGCTTATGGCTGGTATCATGGAGGAAAAAAAACTAGGAGGGAGCGCGCTCAGCCTCTGCAAGCCATCCTCCTTTGACGCCGCTGCCGAGGGCCATTTTGCGCACTGACTCTTGGGAAATAGGCCCTCCGCAGTTACCAGACTGCCAACCAGCGGTGTTTTTTAGTGAAAGTCCGTGCTCCGATGTAGCGCAGAAGCGCAGCACCTGTGTTGCAGCTTTGGCGGAATGCGTACCGAGATCGAGGTTTTCTGAAGGCTCCGCGTCTCAACACTTCTGTTGATTACACTCTTGAGTTTTTGGGTGCACTGTAGAAAACTGCAGGTAAACTTTTCATCAAAGGATGCGGCTGCGACCTCGTCACTGTTCAACTGTGGTTCATAAAGAGAATGGAGAGGAATTCTTTTCGTCATTATACACACGTACGGAGCATCTAAAAAAGGGCGCAATGGCTTCCAGAGCGCCCACGGCGGACGGACGGGTTTAACGAGCGCTCCGGCGCGCTGCGCAAGGTTCTATTTCTCGGGCGGGCGGACTTCGGCCCACCCATGGGCCCGCCGTTCTCCGCTATTCTCGAGGCAAAAGTCGCGCGGAATACGCTCGCGCACATACGCGGTTCCGACGTGAAATGCAGCAGTGAAGTATTTCTCTCTCTCGCTGTCGAGAGAGAGTGCCGGCGGCTTTACGTCTGCCCCTGCGCGGAGTCTCCCGGCCACTGCGCACAATCACTTACAAAAAGAAGTAAACTCTATGTACACTTGGCGTCAAAAGTAAATGGAAGGCGACTTTGTCAAAAAATTTTAATTTCTTTATATCTAAAGCATAGTGGTCCATGCTTGTTGGTGCACAGTGCAATTCGCAAAATCCCAGTCAGGCTGCACATATGTATTCAAGGATGCATGAATTGGGGGGCCAATGAATAAATGTTTTCCATTTACTTTTCACTGCGCCTGTACATAGCCGTGCGCACGTAGCGTCCTGTCTCGGACTAATCGTGCGCGCGGCACACTGCACTAGCGGCCGGGGTGCGGCGCCCGACCCACGGAGCGTTCGTGTCACGCGTGCACTACCTGGAGAAGAGCAAGCGGGAAGTCAAGCCCGCCTGCTCTATGAACGCACAGAGGCTCACCATTGTTCTGTCACGGGTGCGCGCACTGCCGCGCGGCCACAGGAGCGCTTCGAGACTGTCCGGGATGATTCCCAGCACCCTGTAGGCCGCGAGCATCTCGCGACGTGGCACTGCAGAAGCGCCACAGTGAAGGAGCATGTGCTCCAATATCTCCACTGCGCCGTAGTCAGCGCACGCGTCGCTCGGGGATGGTGGCCGCTGCGGCGAGCGAGCAGTTTGCGCTCCCCACGGAGCCGTCAGTGAACACAAGCAGTTGGTCGCGCAGTTGCTCGTAGAGCGAGAGAGCGAAACCGAAACCGAATTCCGGTTAAGAGCTACCGCTGCCTTGTCACGTGAGGGCCTTTTTCCCAAGATGATTTCCATTATATTTTTTATGACTAGGCTTCAAGATTGTGACGTCATGCTCCCTCCTAGTTTTTCCTTCCTCCATGGCTGGTATGCACTGGCGCACAGCCGCACCGCGGCGCTGCTGTGCAACGCCGCCGGCCGTCATGCGTGATTGAGGTGCACGTAGCAGACGAACTCCTGCTCGTTTTCTTCGCGTGCCGCATTAAGACCGCCGTTTGGAAACCGCGTTTGGAAGTTGCTGGGCGCTATGGCCGCACGTAACTACGTCGTAAACGAACGCCACTTCGATTGGGCAGCTGCGCTTGTTAGCGCTGCTCGAGCCTGTTGGGGAAACAGGCGCAGCGACAAAAGTTGGTCGCGAGTTTGGCTCCCCTAGATTCTGGGATCGAAGCTCGGATAATGGTCAATGACAGCAGCGCTTCCATGAAACCAGAGAGCCGCATTTAATTCAGACACATTAGCGGGGAAGTGATCAGTGATCCGGACTCTCGCTACGGGGTGAGCGATGCATGAGTACACCGGGCAAAAGGCGCCGATTATATCTTGCTTGGTTGTACTCTGCGCACAACGCATACACATGACCGGACTTGAGAAGCCTTGTTACCACTCTGGATCAGTCGTTTTTTTTTTTTTTTTGCACAAAGGTGGTCGCATGAATTAGAGGAAAAAATAGCGCCAAACCATGCAAACCACAAGAAAGGAGCGAGGACGAGACACAAGCGCTAACTCACAACTAAGCGCCTTATATAAGGTGGTCGCAGATTGTCAGAACTGCCGCTCATATGGCAGCTAGGAAACTGGGCTAGCTGAGTTGTTCACTTCTGCACTGTGCGCGCCGGGTCGACAAAATTCGACACGATAGTATACCTCCGAGCTGTCACTTGATAGTCCACGCTTCGTCAGTGTCGTGTTTCTTGTCGGCATGTGACAACACAGCGCATGGTGCAAAAATTGGTGCGTTGTTTTGGTAGGGATCGGTATAGGCACGCCAGCTCGCGAGCTTGCAGTATCCATCTTGACGAAAGCGCTACGACTCCACTGAAAACAATTCATTTCAAGATCAAAGAAAGCACGAGGTCACATTCTTTCATCAGCATTTAAACATTGGTGGCCGTCCAGCGCTTGTTTAATGATGCACTTCGTACAAATATTTCGCACGTCAGGCGAAGATTAATATCTGAAGCATTATATCGCGGAGAGATATGTAGTAGAGCTCGGATATCAACGGCTCTGCGCAGGCATACGCAGCCCACAGTTGTGCAAGGAGCACCGAGGACGCGCCGCACCTATCGAGTGGCGCAGGATAACCGATCTGTTCCCCGCGAATGTGCCTGAACTACATGCGGCTCCCGGGCTTGCTGTCATTGGCCATTATCCGAGCTGCTATCCCAGAATCGAGGGAAACCAAATCCGCGAGCATCTTTCGTCGCTGCGCCTTTTTCCTCAACAGGCTCGAGCAGCGGTAACATATGCGTACCTGACCAATCGAAGTGGCGTTCGCTTACGACGTAGTTACGTGCGGCCATCGCGCCCACTGACTACAGGCCGAATCTCCGGCGAACGCTGATTCCAAACGCCAGTCTGGACGCGACTCGCGCAGGAAACATGCTTGCGGGGCAGGAGTTCGCCTGTTACGTGCCCCTCAATCTTGGCGGCCGGTGGCATTAGGGTGCTCCGATGCCAGAGGTGGCAACGCACCTCAGCGCCGCGGCGCGGCTGTGCGCCAGGGTATACCACCTGCCTGTTTCCGATCGATGCCGCAGCGGACGGCGCTTCGGAAGTCGTCTGTGCTATAATAAAAGGCTTACTCTTGACATCGCTTTAGCCGGTCGCAACATCATCTCATCACTAAATTAAAATGCGGCCGGTTTCAGCTACGCCTTCAGCAGCGCAGCTGGCGGACTTTAGGTGGGCCACACCGCCACGGCGGGCAGCTGCAGCCGCGAAGCCGTTATGACAAGAAACTTGCTTGTATCACATTTTTCACATTTGCCAGGAACTCGGTATTGGACATCAATCCTCAAAAACGATATATTTTTGAAATTTCTCAATGCCATAGTCGATTATGTACGGGAAGAAAAAGTTTTCGTTCATTTTTCTGGCGCTGGCGGACGGGAAAGAGACTCGACGGCCAGTCAGCAGTCCTGGCTCGGTGAACTTCAGGTTCGCATTAGAAAATACAAAATAGTCATGCTATCATAAAGACTGTCTGCTATAGGGTGTTTTTTTTAGAAGGTCCAAAATTTAAAAAAAAAGGTAAATTGCTTTAGTTTTTATTTTAGCACTGGGGCTATACTGGAGGCTACGGCGGGCTCCAGGCAAGAGGAAAACTACTTTAATTAGTTCTCTGATTAACTAAATATGTTAATTAACTTTTCTAATTTTTGTTTTAGGGGGTATGTTGTATTCGCAGAATTGGAGATCGTCCTCTAAACAGTCCAACCGAGAAAAAACAATTTTAATTAAAAATTTTTCACGCACGTTACGACGCGCGAAAAAGTCACCCTGGTAGGCATCTTCACACCGTAACTCCGCGGCGGGAGCGCCTCTGACGTA
>NC_143014.1:22000278-22095278 GCF_055824585.1 Amblyomma mixtum
ATCTTGCGTACGCCTTGACTCCAATGAATGACATATGCTTTGGAGCGGAGAAAAGACACAAACACACAGAACACAAACACGCATGGAGAAAAGCAAACGGGCGGTTGCCGGGTCCGCGCTTCGCCGTGTGTTTCGAACACAACCGACTTCCGCCCCTCCGCTCGTGAAACGGTGGGGAGGCCTAAAAGAAAATGAAAAGGTGGCTCGTTAACTGGGAATGACAAACAGATGTATGAAAGGATGCGCTCGCTAACAAGTCTAGGTGGTCGAGCCGATCGCGCCTCTCGATCGGTCAGTGTGCGGAGAAAATGCAAAAACCAAGAAAAGAATTCTATTGAAGGCGGGGCCATGACGTCGCCCTGTGACGCACTCCACAGACACCACGCCTCCGGCTTACACCGGAGAAGGAAGGGGTGATTTTGCCTTGCCGAGCCTACTCGACGAGGAGCGGGAGAGAAAAATTTCGAGGAGGGAATGGAAGGAGAGGAGGCTCGCTCAAAGTGAGGTAGAGAGTGTCTGCTGGCCGCGGGTGGGCAGGGGGCCTTTAAGCTTCGCCCTTAGGAGTGAAACGCGACAGCGTGTTGTAACGCTGCTCATCAACCCAATTTCCCTCTACAAGATCCAGAGGGGACTCAGGGAGTCCACGGAACGCCACCACCCGTTCAGCGCGATGCCTTGCCCTTTGAACGCACGCTTTTTGAGCAAAGGAAATGGCGCAGTAATTCTCTGTCATCTCGGTGGACACCTCAACAGCACCGTACAGGAAGACAGGAAGTGGGAGTGAAAGAAGAAAGAGGGTCCGTAATGAAGAAAAGGAAAATTGTATTTGAGGAAAGGAAAATACGCAGTAACTGTCTCGCATATCTCGGTGGTCAACCGTCAAAAGCGTGACACCTCTGCTGACAAGCTTCTGTCGACAACGATGAGGCATTAAAGGCTTTCGCCTTAATACGAAACAGCCATCCTACCAGAAAGGCTGCCTCCTAGATTCGAGGTGCAACGACAGCATGCCTGTGCACGAGTGGAGCTTGCGGGAACGCCGGGCGACGAACAAGCGCTGCTCCCCGGCTGTCCTGGTCGTCGCTAAGCCTAGCTAGTTTCGCATCGATGCCGAGCTGAGGGCGCTACGGGACTGGCCAGCGCTCAAATAAAGGCGCTACTTTACTGTGAACCCATCCCATCAAAAAAGATGTCTGATTTCCGCGACGCCTTCAGCAACGGAGCTAGCAGACGGCCGGCGAACCGCACCAAAGCGGCTATGGGATTAAACGGGTGAGGTGCGTTTTCACATTCATCGCAGAGGCTCATGGGAAAGTCGTCTGCTACCGCTAGTTCCGGTTCCAAATTTCTCCCAGTACTCGTTTGCTTCACGGCAGTCGCTGTGAAAATTCGCTTCTTACACTAATTTATTTCCAGTGCAGCACCGCTGATTGTATTGCATCATCGCAATATCAACTAGACGTGACTGTTCTGCTTCGTAGCGTGTTTTCACATGAAGTACAACCAAAATAACGCAAATGGTAGGAGTCTTTCTATGCGTATGCAAAGCGATGTGTGTGTTGAGACGCGCTGTGCGCACAGTTGCATGTTGCTATAGCCCACTGGCAGCTTTCACATGCTGTGAGGAAAACACATGTATCGTTTGCTGAACTGTTTAAGCTCAGCCCTTCGTTTGCCTTCGCAGTGCAGCGAAAAAGAAACTAAAATATAATGATCGAAGCGTTAAACTAGTTCAACCGCGCACACAACCGACTGCCGTACATACGCAGAACAGCCAGCCTACGCTGGCATATTATAACCACGAAGAAACACTCGTACCTTTCGTTATTTTCATTTTCCGTTCAACGCAGCACGCGCTGATCTTACGGTGATCAGCACAGAGTAGCGAATACACGATGCACGAATGCATGGCAATTGCTATACAGAAGTCAGTGCGAGGGAGAAATTTGGAACCGGAGGTAGTTGACAGACGATTTTCCCATGGTTCTTTGCGTACTCTTCGGAAACGCACCTCAGCTATTTGCTTGTATCGCAGACGTCACTTCCACCAGCAACTCGGTATTGGCCAACGATCGTCAGAAATGATGCATTTTTGACATTCAGTATCCCAGGGCTTGTTACGAACGCAAACAAAAATACTAGAGCGCATTTTTCAGCCGGCGGCGGCGGCAGGCATCCAGGCTGGCAGCAGGTCGGCCCCGAGGAGCGAGCCCCTACGTCATCATGACGTTGCCGCTCTCCGCGCTCGCATCGGCTGCCGCTTCCAGAGAGTTTCTTAATATTACCTAGAGGGAAAGCTGGCAACCCGTCTATGGGAGTTTGCATGGAGGCCCCTCGTGACTACTTCAGCCACGATGGGCGCTCAAAGCATCATGGGGCGGTGAGCTACCGACTGCAGAACTTCAACTTTTGGCCAAAAAATAATAGAAAAATAAAGCTGTTCGAAAACTACGAATGTCCTAACATTCAATATCCTGTCTGTAAATTGCAACAAACAAGCAGAAAAGCATGTAAATGCAAAGTTTGCCCAAAATAAGAGATGGCTAGCTTTCCTATTGGCCAAGTAATGAACACTATGAAAACTAATATTTCGTAATTAACAGGCGCATTTCTAAAAATTAATGTTTTTTTTTAAAAATGTTGTTGCTTAGATACTTTAAGAGGTTTTTTCAATAGCATTTTGGAAAAGTGAAGGCTTTTATTGGCGTCGTGTGTCGTTGCGTTTTCACTACTATGGCTTTTGCACACTGCGTTCGTGCGAAAGTCGTCTGCGCACACACGAACAGCGTTTTCGGAATGAAACATCTCAGTAGGCCGTGTTCCCGAAAAAATACTACTGTCCCGCAACAAGTAGCTCACCGCCCCATGATGCTTTGAGCGTCCATGGTGGCTGAAGTGCAGCGCTAGCTTTCCCTCTAGGTAATAGTAAGAAAGTCTATGGCCGCTTCCCGTCGCTGCGTTTTTCTAGCAGGCTGGACGCAGGCGATGAGCTGCGAACGGACATTGCGACGCCGTTCTCAACGGCGCGCCGCAGTGAATCGCACTCTCTTTTCGCACGTGTCAACGCCTTGATGCTCGCAGTTGAGGCATACGGACAGTTTCTTCACCGAAAAGAGGTTTTCACCGCAGCGGGCAGCTTGCGGGAACGAGGCCCCTATCGCAAGCAAGCGTTGAAATGATAGCAGTTTTAGCTGTGCGTCCGCAAGGGCTTAGCGTACGCAAGGAGCTTGCGGGGACCGTAGTGCGCATGCGCAGAACGCAAGCCCTGCGTCTTGCATACGTACAGTTTTGTCAAAAGTTTAGAGCCCAGGGGGTTCCCTTCAAAGCTTTATACTGGGACTCCAGTAGCATTCGTGGAAGTTCTACCTATTGCAGGAGGCAGTACCAGAAATCTTCTCACGTTCAGGAAATTTGGAGCGCTAGAGATTCATTAAGAACGACACAGTGTGGCTCAAAAGAAAACCCCCTGGGCTCCAAACTTTTGAAAAAAGGCTGTACGTGAGCCAGCGGACATTGCGTTGCGTGGTTAACGTTGGCAACATGGCGGCGCCCTGCACGCCCGCTTCGGACCAAATACTGCATCGCCGCTGCATTTTTCGACGCGATAGCTCGCACTAAACGGTTGTATTCACTTTTATTTTGCGCGTTCTCACCCATCCGTAACGATATATGTGACAAATAGTCATCGTTTTTCAGATAAATCCAAGAATTTCTTGATGTTAAGCCTAACTATCTACGGCGTACACTGTCGTCATAGCAACGACCTCCGATAGAAGTACGGAGAGTTGAGCTATAGTTGGTGCATGGCAGGACTACGCTAGCCACTCCCAACTAAAACTGACGTTGCCAGGACGGGTGGCACTGCGCGTAAGGTGCGCCCGTAGCGCACGCACAGCTAAAACTGTCTATTAACGAAAGAAACAAAACATACCGTGCTGCACTTATTTTCTAAAAGACGCGATATAAAGGCGGCGGGCTACGTGAACGCGCGCTGTTACCGCTGTCGACTTGCTGCGCACCGAGCACGACGGGCGCACGGTTCGAGCCACGACCACCCGCCCGAAACCACGAAGGCGTGCGCCTAGTCATCGTCCAGCACAGTGCGGCTCGTACTCCATCGGCGCTTTTCGGCGCGCGTCCTGCGCACTTGAGGGCCCTCGCGTCGGCCAGAGCAGGTTTGCGCATGCGCGACGCGTCCACGACGCACGCATCCCACAGTGCCAGATATCGGCGCCTCCGCACGGGCGCTCGCGCGCGCGTCGGAAGCGGGGTGCGGTTGACAACAATCGGAGGACCGCGGGGCTCTCGGGGAGTCTCTTCACGGCTGAAAGCTTTCATGTTCCCCCAAATTTTCTCGGAATCCTTGCAGCTCCCCAACCATCTTCTGTTCACGGCTTGACATTCTTTCAGTCGGCTCGCGAGGGGGAGAGAGCCAGCACCAGGTGCATGGAGATGCCTGCCCCTTTTCGACGCTCGTCGCGGCGCGTGCTGGTCGCGCAGGCGCTCCGCGCGCTCACCGAATTCACCGAAAAGCGCCGATGGAGCTAGCTTTGCAACGGCGCACCAGCGTCTAGCGAAATTTTGTCCATTACTGCACAGACACCAGAATTTTGCTTGCATGCTTTCTTCGTTGTATTGATGCGCAAGACATTAGCAAACATGGGTCACTCCGTGGCATTCGCCCACGACCGCTAAATAATTTATAACCAAATTTCTCACTTTCTTCGATTTTAACTGCTGAGCGATGGCTACGATGGCAAAGGTCAGTACAGATCGCGTGCGTGTTGAGCTGTCTGCGCGCGCGCAGTGTCGCATGTGTGAGTATATGTTCGTAGGCTCGGCCTCGCCTTCTCTTCTGCAGCCGTCCTGGCGCACCGTTTTCCTGTGGTATCTCCTTTCGTTTGGTTTGCTCGATGAGATGAGATAGGGGCGTTGTTCCTCCTTGCTTGGCAGTTGGTTTGCTTTTTTGTTGTTTTTTTTTTTGCTGGTTGAGTGCGCATGGGTTCGCCTGTCATGCCTCTGATAATTGATTCCATTTGGCATATAAGCAGCTCGTGTCTCAGAAATAAAAACTAGTTGGAAGCTTGCGCTCTGTCCTGTCCTCACGCCTCTTGCGTTTTTCTTCTCAATCCCTTTGCGCAATTTTATTCCTTTAATAGCTGTTATGAACCAACTGGCCCAGACGAAAGTGCTTACAGAAGCTAGTGCCGCTAGTACTTTATACGCACAGGATAAAAAGGGTCCTGCGATTACAAGTATGCTGTCCTGTTTCCATGCCGATTTCCTGTCACTGTCTGTGTTCGGAGCGAAATACGCTCTGTCACATGCTTGAGCTGAGGATTATAAGCGTACGTCTTTTCCGACTAATAAACTGTTGGTAGTGCGAGCATGTGTAGTCCTTTTCTTTTGCCGCTGTTGTTGCGCGGCCGTTCATTTCAACAGTCACCTTTGCTTACCGCATGCATTAGTGCTTCCAAAGTAATAAAAACGCATTTAAGCAAGAACACCTATATCCTTTACAAGTAGCACCAATGTTTACTCTGTCAAGCAGATTGAGGGAATGGCGTTAAGAAAGCCCAATGCAGTGAAAAAGTAAACGGCAGCAAGGTTGAGTCGCTTGGTGTCATACGCCTTTAAAGAGTTCCGAGAGCGGGAGATTTTCGCTCACACGTTTTTCAGTAAATAGTTGTCGCGAAATGTGCAGATATGTCATTTCACACGTTTATTCACAGATGATGCGTCATGCTTGATCCTTTTGAAGCGTTTGCCTTGCATACAACGCACGAAGGGGGCATCGCGGTGCATGAGAGCGCGAGTGACTGTCATATGCGGCTCCTTGCATTAAGTGCCTTGATCCGTAGCTTAACCCCCTTAAGCAACCAACCCGAAACCTGGCTCGAAAGCAGAAGTTACAGACCGAAACTCCGAGAGCGTTTACTCAGTCTTCTCGTGAACATCATTCACAATCGACCGATACTAAAAGAAAGGATCGCAATCAGTATGCTAAACATTACAAAATGTGTTTAAAACATTGGAAGTATGCGTAAGAGTGACATATAATTATTTTCTCTGTCGCGGTTTTCCGAATTCAAGTTGAAAAATTACTCATCCTTGGCGAGAAAAACAGTGCTGGCCACAACAATGTGTTGTAAGATGGCGTCCACGATGGCGACTTACATGCGTGGACCGCTTTGCTAGCTCAGCTTTACCCCCCTGGGCTACACCATGGAGCGCGTCGGTAAAGCACCCGTTTCTCCGGTGGGTGTGAGATGGCGCCATGGGTACCAGTCTTTCGGTTGTGGTGCATTTTTTTAGTATGTTATCTCCGAGAGTCGCACTGCCGCACTAGGTCACCGTTCCCAGAATGCTTTGCGTAGTCGAATGACCTTCAAAATTGTCAATTAGATGTTTGCTTGTGATCTGTGGCGTAGTGTCACTTTTCATTATGGAAGGCACAGGCAGGTGATGAAGGACTTGGACACTTCATTAGCTGCTAAACTTCCACATCTATTGGCTATGGACAAAAAGGTGGGGGCAGCTGCATGGAGACGACGAGTTTACGCAGTAAAGAAATCCGCGTTAGATGTTCCACAGCAGTGCAGAAAGGAAAGGTAACTCAAGAAAACCACCATTGTGCAGAAAAGGACAGGCAGGGAGATGATCGATGTTGTTATTATGGCTGACGGAGTGCAGACGCCAAATCTTTGCTTGTTTTCTCCTTCGTAATTATGTGCAAGACATTAGTACAGGTTGCGGTACGCACAGCCGCGGCGATGCGCCGCCGGCCGCCATGATTGAGTCGCACGTAGCAGACAAACTCCTGCAAGCACGCGTTCTTCGCGGGTCGCATTCAGACTGGCGTTTGGCATCCGCGTGCGCCGGAGATTCGGCCGGCAGTCGCTGGGCGCGATGGCCGCACGTTACTACGTCGTAAGCGAACGCCACTTCGATTGGGCAGGTGCGCATATGTTACCGCTGCTCGAGCCTGTTGAGGAAACAGGCGCAGCGACGAAACATGCTCGCGGGTTTGGTTCCCCTCGATTCTAGGATAGAAGTTCGGATTGTGGTCAATGACAGCAAGCCCGGGAGCCGCACGTAGTTCAGGCACATTCGCAGGGAGGAGGTCAGTGATAGCTGTGACGCGTCTGCGGTGCGCGAGCCCATCGGGTAAATATCTGACAAAAGGCGCCGATTATATGTTGTGTGGCAGTCCTCTGCACGCAACGCATACACATGGCCGGACTTGGGAAGCCTTGTTACCTTTCTGGACCAATCGTTCTTTTGCCCAGTGGTGGTCGTACATTGTCAGAACGGCCTCTCGTATGGCAGCTAGGAAACTGGGCTAGGTAGCTGTTCACTTCTGCACTGTGCACGCCGTGTTGACAAAATTCGACACGATAGTATACCTCATAGCTGTCACTCGATAGCCCACGCTTCGGTTTGGTTTGTGGGGGTTTAACGTCCCAAAGCGACTCAGACTATGAGGGGCGCCGTAGTGAAGGGCTCCTCGGGTTCTTTAACGTGCACTGACATCGCACAGCACACGGGCCTCTAGAATTTCGCCTTCATCGAAATTCGGCCGCGCGGCCGGGATCGAATCCGCGTCTTTTGGGCCAGCAGCCGAGCGCCGTAACTAGTGAGCCACCTCGGTGGGGATAGTCCGCGCTTCGTCAGTGCAGTAGTAGTTTGTTTAAGAAGTAATAATAATAACAAAAGGAAGGAAAAGATTTTTGCTAGCCCAGGCTGCTGCCATCGCTGCGGGAAGCACCTGTGATTCCAGACAAGGGAACAACACCACGAGCGCACCCTCAGAAGAGAAAGCTGCGTGTGCTGCAGATGCACTGCTCTGAAAACCGAAGAATTTGTGGCCGAGAACGACATGAGGATTTTGCAACCGGACAAGACGGGTTGCTCTGTGGTATTATGGGCAACGGAGTACAAGCCGAAGGACGTGGAAGCAATTTCGAAGGACTTCCGCAAGGTGGAGAAGCATGATGAAAAAATGCTTAAAAGGTACGATGCCAAGCCGCAAAATGTGCGAAGAAGTAGGCCAGAAATTAGGAGCTAGGGGCAGTAGGCAGCTTTCGTTAAAATCCTTCTTCACGGTCAAAACCCACGAAACGGCTACCCTTCCGGACAATTGTGCAAGACCAGGGCACATGGCAACGCGACGTCCCGCTACCTACAAAGGCTTCTGAACTTGCATCCGTTGGACGACCCTTCCATGATTCGCAACTCTGACGAGGTGGTGCGCTTCTTCAAGGAAGACCCAAAAGTGACATCCTTCGCTATCGATGTCGAGGACCTATTTTACACCATTCCGCGTGGCGACGTGCTGCAAGCTGTGGGAGATTGTTTGGACACCTATGGAAGTGTCAAGTTTATGAACCCGAGTAGGATTAGCACTTCGGACTTCCTTGCACTGTTGTATCTCTCTTCCCTGTACGTGCAGTTTGGTGGCGAGGTCTTTTTGCAGAAGGACGGGATATGCATTGGCTCCAACATCGCGCCAGTGCTGTGCAACATTTTTTCTAGCCAGAGGCGACCGCGTCCTACGTGACACAATGTTTCCGCTCGGCATCACGGCGTGCTACAGGTGCGTTGATCATTTTCTGATATGTGCCGAAGTGGGGTCCCCAATGAACGATCTGGTGGAAAAAACGCTGATCGAATTCCAGCTAGCTCGTCGAGGACTCTCACGTACGAAACCCCCTCTGACAAACTGCCTCCAATTTCTTGACTCAGCCATTGAAATTGGCCCCCACGTTTGCTGGCAGTACAGAACAAGGAGGGCTTGCTTCCTTACGGTTCCAAGCTGATAAAGCGGAACATGGCTGATTCCTGTTTCAAGCATGCGCTACAAAAGTCTGGCCATCATAAGATGCATGACAGCAATAACTTGCAGGCTGCTGGATACCCAAATCTGTCGCTTGCTAGTCTCGGTCGCGGACAAAGTTTTGAAGACAGTCACTAAGGGGAAGCCTGCAAATGCGAATGAAAGAGATAAGAGACCTGTTGTTTTGCCATATGTGCATTCCTTGTCGCACAGGCTAAAAAAAAGTGGCGAAAAAGTATGATGTACCCATTGTATTTTCCGCGCCTCAGAAACTCAAAAGCATACGTGCAAAAGTCAATTCCGGCCATGCAGACGAGCACGACGCATGGTCTTGTGGCGTGAGGCACAAGAACCTGTTTGTGGCATGCGTTGAAGGCGTCTTGTACAAAATACCGCTGTCTTACAGCAGGGCCTACGTCGGCCAGACAGCAAGGTGCTTGAATGAGCGATTGAGAGCACAATTGCAACAAATATCTGGTCAGTGCCCCTGGCAACCTCGCAGCACACTGCGCCGCGCACAAGTGCAAACCTCTTCTGGACAGGACGGTGGCGGGTACGTTAAGGCCGATTCACACGACGGACCGTTCGCCCGCGCACTACGTGTGCCTGCGTCAGCACTTTGAGGGGCGCGCTGGATGCATGGATGGATGGCGGCCGACGGCGCGCCCCTCAATGTGCTGACGCATGCACACGTAGTGCGCGGGCGAACGGTCCGTCGTGTGAATCGGCCTTTAGCGACCCGTCCGTGGAGAAAAGATTGTTTTTTAGCCGGTCAGTTGTAAAATTCATGACTTGCGAGGACAGTTTGTATCTTGCATACCCGGTTTGTACCCGGCTGGTTTTAAAGCTTTTGTTTGTGCGTCCCATGATTTAGATGCGTATAAATATGCGCCATGTCGAAAATAAACCCCAGTTTAAAGTTTGCGCTCGTGTCTCGTGGTGTTGTTCCCTTGTCTAGAATCTAGTGCTCTCCAGTGACAGTATGCACGACCAACTAGCCCCCTACAACGCTTTATTGAGAGCACCGGAGCTGGGGCAGCGAAAATATAGGGATAGCAGGCAGACCGGAGAAATGAAAGAGGTGAGGATGGGGGGGAGAGGTACAGTAATTATATACGCCATGACATATCCCTTCGTCAGGGTCCTGTCTTATACACAGCGAATATTTTACTGGCCTAGGACGAGCCAAGGTCACCGGGACGCTACATTTGACCCTGAGGCGAAAAAGCGGAGGGGGGTCTGTCACGCGACTAACCACGTGGTTCGCAGTCTTGCCAGCTGTGGTCACGTGACTAGCTGCATGACTCGGTCCGCTTGAAAAGGCGCCGCTCTCGCGTGCGCGCCCAGCTGCCAGTTTCGCGCTACGGACGACGCGATCTGCCCGCAGGCGGCGGGCCGAGTCTGGTCTCACATTGGCAAACATGCGAGGGATTTGGCGAACAGAAGGGGGCGGAACCGTGCAAAGCTGGCGGCAGACGAAGAGCGAGAGCATCGGCGATTGAAAGACGACAACGAAGAGCCGCGGAGGCTGCATCTAGGGAGCCAACCGATGTGAGTTCTCGCAGTGCAGGACGTACGACAGACCACGTCACCCGTCTGCCAAACTGTTCTTCGGCTACGAGGCCCTTCGAGAGTGACTTTACGTGTAACCAATTTGGATGTGTTCTAAGACCATCGATCTGTGTTTGTAGCAATTAATAATTGCCAAGTAGCAATAAATGTTGATAACCTTAGTCTATGTCTGTCTAAGCAGCAGTTAATCAAGCATAACCACGGCATAATATAGCTTTCGCTTCTATATCCAGACACAGCGCAGGGTGCAAAAATTTGTGTGCTCTTTTGTTAGGGATCGAGGTTGCAGTATCACCCTGACGCAAGCGCAGATTTTACACCGTCAACGATATAAAGAGTGCACCGAAAAACGAAGCGCATGCTCCAAGAATTCATTTCAAGATCAAAGAAACCACGAGGTCACATCTTTTCATTCAACATTCAAACAAACATTGGTGCCGTCCAGAGCTTGTTTAGGATGCACTTCGTCCAAAAATTTTGCAGGTCAGCTGAAGATTAAAATCTGAAGCATTATATCACGGACAGATATACAGTAGAGCTCGGATATCAGCGGCTCTGCGTAGGCATACGCAGTCCACAGTTATGCAAGGAGCAGCGCAGACGTGCCGCAACTATCGACTAGTGCCTGGTCATCGATCTCTCACCCGCGAATGTGCCTGAACTACGTGCGGTTCTGCGGTTCCACGGAAGCGCTGCTGTCATTGACCACAATCCGAACTTCTATCCCAGAATCGAGGGGAACGAAACCCGCGAGCATGTTTCGTCGCTGCGCCTGTTTCCTCAACAGTCTCGAGCAGCGGTAACATATGCGCACCTGCCCAATCGAAGTGGCGTTCGCTTACGACGTAGTAACGTGCGGCCATCGCGCCCAGCGACTGCCGGCCGAATCTCCGGCGCGCGCGGATGCCAAACGCCAGTCTGAATGCGACCCGCGAAGAACGCGTGCTTGCAGGAGTTTGTCTGCTACGTGCGACTCAATCATGGCGGCCGGCGGCGCATCGCCGCGGCTGTGCGTACCGCAACCTGTACTAATGTCTTGCACATAATTACGAAGGAGAAAACACGCAAACAAAGATTTGGCGTCTGCCCTCCGTCAGCCATAATAACAACATCGAACATCTCCCTGTCTGTCCTTTTCTGCACAATGGTAGTTTTCTTGAGTTACCTTTCCTTTCTGCACTGCTGTGGAACATCTTTACTGCGTAAATTCGTCGTCTCCATGCAGCTGCCCCCTCCTTTTTGTCCATAGCCAATAGATGTGGAAGTTTAGCAGCTAATGAAGTGTCTAAGTCCTTCATCACTTGCCTGTGCCTTCCATAATGAAAAGTGATGCTATGCCCGAGATCACAAGCAAACATGCAATTGACAATTTCTGAAGGTCATTCGACCACGCAAAGCATTCTGGGAATTGTGACCTAGTAGTCCAGTAATGACTGCATGAGACTGCTGCCATTGGTGTCACTAGTTGTTCCTGTGTCGCTACGCTTCATTAAGCACAGTTTCTTGAGTTGGTTAATACCTGGAATCACAAGGAGATTGTTTATGCTAAAAGCAGCTGGCAAAGCTGTTGATTTTCTTTTTCATACATTAAAGGTTTGTGCACCAAGTGCTTAAGAATGGCAGAAAAAGCATGCAAAGTGAACAATAAAATGCACCCCATGCAGGTACTCCCGCAAAAGAAAACAATATGACACGCATCAGTCAAGAATCTGGCTCCACGTAGTGCCGAGATGAAGGTGCCTTTGAACCTTATATGTTGCAAATCCGTTTTCATGTACTGTACGTACTAGCTTGTATACGCAACTGTTACTGTACCAGGAATTCAGAATCAGAATCAGAACTTTTTATTAGTCAATCATTTGAGCAGTGTACAATGATATGCAGAAGGAGGTCCCATAGTCGAATGACTGAAAGGGGACCTCCTGTTCATAATAACATTGAGTTCAGTAAATTAAGCGCAGCATTTTAAGAATGAAAGATGGTACCAAATTAAGACACAATACAAACATTTGTAGACAAAGAACGCAAACTAAGGAACACATACTACAAAGAAAAAGGAAGATAAAGAAAGAAAGAAACTAATGGTCAACTGTCTGCTATCAAGAATTGTTTTAAGGTCTGTTTAAAATTAAATACCGAACGCGAGTTTTTAACATTCAAAGGTAAGGTGTTCCATAGGGAAATCGATGAGTACTGAACAGTCTGCTTGCCATAGTTAGTACGAACTTTTGATAGGAGGAAATTGTTGTTAGAAGCAAACCAGGTAGTGTTGGAATTCGTGAGTGTGGAAGATAAAAACTCAACTGTTGGTAATTGGTTGTTGATGATTCTGAAGAACAATATACCTAAATGAAATTTTATGAGCTCTGAAACAGTTAGGATATTGTTCATATGGAGTAAAGATCTCGCGTTAGTAATCAACGAGCTGGATATAATAATTCTTATAGCTTTGTTCTGGATTACCTGAGTTGATGCAAGGTGAGAGCTGTAAGTATTACCCCAGCATGTTAAGCCATAAGTGATGTGACTATGTATAAATGAGTGATAAAATGCGATCAATGTGTTAAAGCTAAAGTAGGGTCGTGCTTTGACAAGAATTCGTATCCCAGGTGCCATTTTTTTTTATTAACATAAGTAATATGGTCATGATACTTCAGATGGTTATCGAGGTGGACACCAAGGAACGTAGCAGTGTTAGAGGGAAATATAGTTTGGTTAGCGATATTAATAGACGGAATAGAGGCTAACTTTCTTTGATGGCAGCTGAATAGCATGAATTTTGTTTTAGAGGTATTAATATGAAGCATATTATCGTTACACCACCGAATAATATTTTGTAGGTCATTGTTTAGTTTAGAAATGAGACGATCTAAGTCGTTATCGGAGCTAAATATAGTAGTATCGTCTGCATATAAAATGCATTTTGAGGATGACAGATAATTAGGCAAGTCATTAATAAGAAACAATAGTGGACCAAGAATGGATCCTTGAGGTACACCTATATTAGTAATTTGAGGCTTAGAAAAAATGCTCGAGACGCAAACTGTTTGACTTCTATCTCGTAAGTAGCTTTTTAGCAGGATAAGCGGTGGTCCACAAATACCTATTGATTCAAGTTTAGCAAAGAGAATGTTGTGGATTACTGTGTCAAAAGCTTTTGTTAAATCAATAAAAACTGATGCAGCGTGAAGCCCTTTATCTATTGCATTCTTTAGTTGGTCAGTAAGTGTAATGAGGGCAAGATCTGTCGAAAAACCTTCTCGGAATCCGTACTGATGAGGGGAGAGGATGTTAAACTTATTGAGGTAGTTAGTTAAACGTTTTTCAATTAATTTTTCGATAATTTTGCTGAAAAAAGGTAGTACGCATATGGCTCGGTAGTTAGATGGTAGTAAGCAGTCACCCTTTTTATAGACGGGAATTATTTTGCCTTTCTTCAGTTCGTCTGGAAAAATGCCCACCTTGAAAATTAGATTAACAAAAAAAGAAAATACATCTGAGATTAGAGGTGCGACCATTTTGATGTGGTTGGGGTGAATATTGTCAGTACCAGGACTTGTTGTTTTCTGATTATTTATGGCAGTTAAAATTTCATCGGGTGACGTTGGAGACAGGAAAAATGAGCATGAAATGCGGCTAGCCGTTCTTATATGGTGAGGTGACGGTGGAGGCTCGTTAGCGAAGAAGAAATCGCTAAAGACTTCAGCTAATTCAAGTGGTTGGTCATAGTCGACGCCGTTGTGTGAAATCCTGGATAATTGGCGATTTCGTACATTTCTATTCAGAAACGTGTTAACTACATCCCATTTTTTCTTTGCATTGTTACCCGCTTCAAATAGTCTTTGTTCAAAGTATGCCCGTTTAGCCGCTTTTAATTGAGTCGTAATGTTGTTGCTGAGTTTTTTGTATCTGGCGTGTAACTTCTTGTTGAAAGGCTGTTTTTTAGTTTTTTTGTATAAGTTCTCACGCTTTGGCAGAGCAGATAAGAGTTTCTCTGCTGCAGATGTAAGATCTGCAGCAAGCCATATTCCTAAAAACGTGCTTTGTTGCACAGCGCCATCACAACTGCCACGATGGCGGCCTGACTGGGGCAGAAAGAAAAGCCAGAATGCTTCACTCCGTCACGCGACTGAAGCAGTGGGTGAGCTCAGTATCAGCAGCACGCAGTTGTGGTAACAGTGGGCAGGAATGCTGTGCTTACTTATTTAGTTCCCCTGCAGTGCCTCAAGTGTGCAGCACAAGCTCAGGCCCTAGTCCCACTAATGCTAAAAGGCTGCTCCCGAAACGAACATACAATGGTTGTTTGCTCACCTTGCATCACCACTAAATTGCAGCCCATTGTGTGCTGCGTAGATTAACAGCTACTGTCAGCCCAAACTGAAGAAAGAAATTTCACACAGCAAATCCGAGTTGGCATCAACCAGCCCCAGGAAACTTGCTTTTCTCAAAAACGTCCTTGCATGCATTACACTGAAATGCTGCCCACAAAAAGATCACATTTCCAATCTAGACTTTACAATGCACCTCCTTTTGTGAAAGAACTACCACTTTGTTAAGACAGCAATGATTTCCTGGGGTTACTTCACGCAGCACTTCATCATGATTTGCTGTTTGAAATTTCTTTCAGCAAATTAGGGAGTGCAAGCCACTCGTGCTACACTGGGCATGCACTTTTACAAACCAAATACAGAAGCACAACAGCATGTGCACAGTTTTGCCCCTTTAATACGGGCCCCGTTAAAATGGATGACTTGAATTGTGAGCAATTTTTCTGGAGACCAAACTTTTTAATGTATTTAAGCCTCGTTAATATAGAAACTCTTTGTCCAGGCAATGCACAAGGTGAAAATGTATGGACCCCATTGCAGCCCATATATTTTTGCCCCGTTATTATGGACAGCGATGAGAGTAAAATGCAGAGTGCGTTTGCCAGACTTTTCCACCCCTGGCACCATCACGTCTCATGGACCACTAGGCACTCGAAACATGCTAAAATTTGCATTGCATGGCTTTAGCGATAATGGCGACACAAATAATGTACCTGGAGCTTCCAAGATTGCTTAATTCCCAATTCACTGCCCGCCGCTACGCAGAGAAGCAGGCCGTGATCATAAAGCATGTTTTATATTTATTTGTTTTCCTTCATTATTCATTACTACGGACAACTGGCTTTATGGACACATTTGCTCGGGAACCAAGGTGGCTATATTAACGAGGCCGGACTGCAGATCTTTTGTACTCATTTTAATTTTTCCAGTCCAATAGGCACTCGTAAAAGTGCTGCAGATTTTGAACTGCTGCAGTAAGAGCAGCCAAATCAGATAGGTGTTCTGAATGTCCCATACCCCACCACAGTGACGCAAATATGTCTGTGGCAGGCGACTGCAGATAGGGGATACATTGTCACGTAGTGATGACTGCAGTCCAGCGAACAGGAAAACAGCGAGAATCGCTTCTAAACGAAACTCTTTATTGGGCTGACTTGCGCCCGCAAAGAACCGAATCACTCGGCGGCGGCGTAGCAACAAGCGTGCTCGGCGGTCGTCGACCAGAATGCCGGCCGCCCTCGGCCACGCTCTTTTTAAAGCTGATAGCGAACTTTCGAGATAAAGCTTGGGAAGTGACTACAACATTCTGGAACAACGTGGAATCGGCTCCGCCTGGATGCGATCAATCGAGATAAATCTAGGCGCGTCTTGCATCACAAAGCGATAACGCGGCGTGCCGGCAGCTTGGAAGAATGAACAAACACTACAAACATTCGCGTGAAACTGAAAATAACTAGTTTAAAACCCTCGCTATCTTCTACGGACTGCTCGGCGCGACGAATGCGCGTCGCAGAATTTTATCATACCGGACATCACACCAAGCGCAGCAAAGAGGCAAGACGAGGGGATCGGTTAGCGAGCTCGACACACCTGCCCGCGAGCAAACCTCTTTAGGCGCCACTATCATTCACTGGAAAAATCGGTTTTTGAGGAAAGGAAATGACGCAGTAACTTTCACATACCTCGATGGGCACCCGACCTGCACCGTAAAGGAAAGGATAAAGGAGGGAGTGAAAAAATGGAGGTCTCCGGAATAATTTCGACCACCTGGGGATCTTCAACGTGCACTGACATCGCACAGCACACGGGCGCCTTTTGCGTTTCGCCTCTATCGAAACGCGGCCGCTGCGGTCGGGCTCGAACCCGGGTACTCCACCGCAGTAGACGAGCGTCTTAACCACTGAGCTACCGCCGCGGGTGATTCACTGGTACCGATTTCGAATTTCGGATAGCCTTGTGAACAGACGATCCCTAAGTGCCGATAAGGGCTACAACAATAGCGAAAGAATTCCTCTCACGTCGTCCTTGGTAGCCTATCATTAAAAGGCGAGCGCCAGGCCAGGGCCGCAAGAAAAATCTTTTCACTCTGGTGACTCTCCGGGTGGCCAACAGAATAGGCATTCACGAAAATAAGCCGCAGCTTCGAAAAACCTGAAGACGGTAAAAATATGTTCCGAGCTTTAGTGAAAGATTAAAATTAAAAAAAGAAGCTAAAATCGGTCCTCAGGTCCCACTTAAAACCCAGGCAGTACTAATACGCACAAGTGGCAAAAACTAGTAGAAATACGAACACAGAAATCACGCCGCAGAACAATGCAGCGGTCAAGTAGAGAGACAAAGACGCAATAGGTTAGATGACGTCACCAAAGCTGAAGGCCGCTTCAACTCCCCAAAAAACTGAAGGCTATGAAAGACAGGATATGTTGCAAGACTCGGATAAAAACTCCGTCAATTTGAGCCTGTACCGTCCGACCCCGCGATCGCCATGATGGCGGCGTCGAACTAGAGGCGCACACAGTCTGTTCGGAACGTACTCCGCGGGCCAATACCACTTACATGACAATCCTTGCCGCCGTTCTGTAGCGATACATCGTTTTCCACCGGCGCCTGGCTGGCCATTTCCGCTGGATGGGTAGGCAGAGCAGACGGTGGGTCACACGCTCCTAGAAGCAAACTAACAGCGCTCAAACCGAGGCAGCCAGCGGCGACGGCGCAACGATCGCGTCTGCATACCGCCCCGCCAGCCCCCGCCGCCGGAAAACGTGCTTTTTTCTTTGAAGTGCGTGCCTTCGGGAAGGGCTGCCGCGTCAGCGCGCGCGGCGCGCTCTCGCTCTCTCTTTCTTTTTTTTTCTCTCTTTCATTTTTTTTTTCTCTCTCTCTCTTTGTTTCCCTCTACTAGATTAGGCGTGCCGACCAGCAAGGGGCACAGCGCAGTTCCGCACGCCTCCGCCTCATTGCAACAAAACTGGCGCTGCTGTTCTCTGCCCGGCGCTCGGGTGCGGATCGTCTGCTACTGGTCGCGGTTGCATTGGGCTTTTCCATGGAGGAAGGAAAAAGAGAGGAGAGGCCCTTTCCACACAACACCATGGGAGAAAAGTGTGGCGGAAATCACGTGGTTTTTTCGCGATCGGGAGGCCATCTAGTCCGGGCAGCTTAGCAACGGCGTCGTAGTTGCTGCTTGCAAACCGGGCGGTAGCAGACGGCCGCGGCGTAGCATTTGAGGTGCGGCGTAGGCGTGCTTTCCTCAACTGCTCGAGTTTGTTTTTGATCGTGCTCACAGGCTGACGTTGGCGCCGTTCACTCATATCTCAGGTGGAATTCGCTGCAAAACTCTCGTTGTTGCGTGCATTGATTTCAACGTGCTCGGCGACCACGATCGCACGGGCATTTCGTCTACTGCGTCACTGCTCGGAGCCGTCGGGAGACTACTGCTGCTCACTGAGGAGCACTCGCGCTGTTCGTTCACCAGTGATTCAATACGCCGTGCGCTAGAGAGGTCGGCGGCGTATTGTGCGGACGTTTCACGTCCTGTGCGTGCAGTGTGCGTGTACCATTCGCGCTCCCGTTTCCATCGGCAGTGAATCCTCGTTGCTATTAGGCGTGTTCTTGCAACGCTCCAGTGATCGTCACTGGTGTTAGTGTAACTATCATTTTCGTTTTTCGCGATTGCGCTTGTGTGAGCGGCGGGGGCCATGACATGGGCGGAGGGCGATATTTTAAAGGAAGCATGCAGCTGCGCTCACTTTGCAGAAACTTTATTACACGCCCGTTTCAAGCGTGTAACGTTTGAAGCGTCTAACGAGCTCTAGCTTCTGGGACGTGCCGGGCTCAAGCGTATTCGTTCATATCGTGGCCAAGTCTGTGTTTCTGGTCGCGCGCTATGCTTAGACCGGTTTCCTGTTGCAGGTTTGCAATTGCTTTTCTATCTGATGTCATAGTCTAGAAGTGCGAAAAAGGCGAAGCTCTAACTGAATTAGGAGGCCTTTTCTCACGTGTTTATTGTGCCCATGTCCTGTGATTGTGTTTTTTGGGGTAAAAAGTACTTAGTGAAATGAGGACCCACATGTGCGCTGAATTTCATTGATGTCTGTGGTTATGTTGAAGAAAAATAATTTGATGCATTCGATCATTACGTACAATAGATCAACTTTCATTTATGTGTTGTCATAACGAGTAAAGTGTGCTACTATGCAGTGACATTAGAAGCTAGTATTTCATCAAGTTGCGAAAAGCGGTGCGTGCAGCTGCAGCTCTGCACATTAAACATGAAACACGGCATTGAAATGATGCACAACACCGTGAAACTTATACTGCAGCCACTGGGTACTCCTAAACTTCTAGAAGTCTGAAAAGCTACGGTTATATAGATTATGCACAATACTAGATCTGTGGATATGTGAAACATGCTATGTTGCCATGCTACAAAGGATGGATTTATGGAGAGGGGCAGTCACATTTTAAACATTTATTTCTTGGACTTTTTTCATTGAGAAAAAGATGTTCAGAATGGTTATCCTGTGTAAAATTTCAGATAAACCCTCCGCTGCTGTCTACTATATGCACTGTGGCCCTCTCCGTTTCTGTCACCTGCGTGAGTGGCTGTTGGAGTTGTGAATCAAAAGTCATTGCTGGCACGGCCACCAATACAACACGTTATGATATTACATTTTGCGTTCAGGGTCAAGAACTCAAACTTTTTAGTATATACTTGCCCATCCTCACTGCTGTATACGAGAAAGCATTCCTTGCATCACCAGCCGCACGAAAACATGCTGTGAAGATAAGTATAGTATTTATGGCCAATAACAAAGTACTGCAGAATTTTTCCTACCCTCACTGCTGCAGCACAAGGCAACGTTGACATAGCCAGCTTCCCAAACATATGCAATGGAAGCAGATGGCAACATTCAGCAGCAAGAGCTGCATTAAAAGGCAGGTTGAACACTAAGGTGGGGTGTGACCATGCATGGCAGCATTGTTCACGACTCAGCCGAAAGCAGACAAGTGCACACTCATTCAGCATAAAACTGAGAGGTTTGTGCTATCCTCCAGAGAGCGCGATTAAAGTGCGGCCAGTAGCGGCACACTTTTATGCGAGCATAGCATGCAAACAACCCAATATCAATAACCTTGCTCAGGTATCTCATGCATGAACCTCTAAACTCATTCTAGCAAAGAAGGATTTTTTTACAACCACATGAGCACATTTGACAGCTGTCCACTCAAAAATCATTATGCTCTCAAATAGAAAGTGTTGCAGAGTACCATTCAAATATAAGTCTCGTGCAAGCAAGCTGTACATGAAAGGCTTCCAGGGTAGCCATATACTAAAGCATTTCAGGAAGCTTAAGTTTAAAGGGAGTACTTTACACTGCATTAAGGTGGGATAGTTTGTTCGGAAGCTTCATGAAATACACTGAGATCCAAGACACACAGCATTAAAAAGAAAAAGAAAGGAAGAAGAAAAAAGAAAGTGCTTTCAGGTAATCGGTATGTGAAATCTCTTAATTTTAGAACGTTCCCCAAAGCTCTTATAAAATTTGACAAAATATTTTTGCAGAAATGACTCAAAAAACCTGAGCTACTGGTGACTATTGCATGCCATACTCAGTAAAGAATGCAGGGGCTCGTTCGGTTGAATGTGAAATTTACCGTTGATTTTATATGCGACTATTGTTGCGTATACCTTTATGCACTCGCTGTAGTTTCTACCGGCATCTTGCTTACACCTGCGATTAATTCGATCCCGACTTTACGTATTCATTGATCACACGCGCCCTTAGGTTATTCTAAACTCAAGGTAGACACGTGCGCCAAAGCAGATGAGTAAAATTCTTTCACAATACAGCCACTACCAGTGGCGTAGGCAGAAGTATTTTTCGGGGAGTGTTATACGCCGCCGGTAAAAAGAAAGAGACCCTGCGCTTAAACAGTACCTTAGAGATTTTTCTTCTTTAATAAAGGCGAAGGGTTAGTTTTGTTCACTGCAATATATATACCGGGTGTCCCAGCTAACTTGAACCAAGGGTTTAAAAATGAAATATTGGAGTCAGGAGAGTGAAACTACCTGCATATTGGTGATAGGCATTTGGCGCACCACGGGAAATTTTTTGTATCGCAATTACTTAACTAGTAATTAAGATAATTTTTTTAAATTTTTTAATATTGACTTTAGACACTAAATGTGATTCGCAAAGTTGGAGAGCACTTTCAGAAACCCGCATTCCATTATTCGCCATAAAGAAAACCTTACGTGTACCTCTTTTTCCGAGCTCGAAAGAAAGCCCGCGAAATACAAAAGAAATCACGTGACGAGCACATTTGCGCGTCGCGATCGTGCTGCTCTCAACCGTGCTTTCAGTGAACGAAATCAGCTCCGGCCTTTATTCGACGGCCCCGTTGCAGCGGCAGGCCGATATCTTGGCGGGGGTTTTTCGTCCGCGTCAGCTAGTTGGCACCCGGCGACGACGACTTAGTCCCAATCTGATAAGATACTGAGATGGCGAGTCTGCTTTGTCACTCAGAAGCAAAAGAGAAATACAGGGAATAATGTTTCGCCGCGAGGTGTTGGCGGCTGTGTGTTGCAGTTTCCTAATGAGGATTTTGAAAGCTGGAAGCAGCGGTGAAGCACAGTTTGTCGTGTGCTCTTCTTATGCCACTCTCATGCGAGACTGAATCTTTGGTGTAGTGATTACTAGCACTGCAGACATGCCGTTTACAAATGAAGAGAAAGCAGACATGGTTCTGGCTCTAGGTGCATGTCATGGGAACAGAAGGCGCGCTGCAGACCTTATGCAACAATGGCACCCAGGCAGGCGGCAAAGTTCAGTAACGATCCTGCGTGCCTTCGAGACGCTGCGACGGATGGGCAGTTTTACGTCCACACGACACAGAGCACCTGTTTTTGACGAGGACTTCGAGACGCATATTTTATCGCTGTTCGCTCTGGAACCCCAAGCAAGCGTGCGCAGCGTGAGCGAGGATACCGGAGTCTCCAGGTCATCAGTTTGGCGAATACTGCGCAAACACCGCCTGCATCCGTACCACGTACAGCTTCATCAAAATCTGTTGCCACGGGACTTCCAAAACAGGACCGATTTTGCTAATTGGATTCTGATAAAGATGCAGGACGACCCGGATTTTTTGAACAAAGTGATATGGAGTGACGAAGCTAGTTTTTCGCGCAATTCACAGGTGAACCTGCACAATGCTCATTACTGGAGCGATTCAAATCCCTACTGGGTTTTACAGATGCAGCACCAGTACCAGTGGTCATTTAGTGTTTGGTGTGGACTTTTCGACGGTAGTTTGATCGGGCCTGTGTTTTTCGACCAGACGCTGACAGCAGATCGCTACACCAATGATATCCTCAGAGGACCCGTTGACGACTTCCTTTCGGATCTACCGCTCGCCAGGGCCACAAATGTGTGGTTTCAACACGATGGCGCCCCCGCGCACAGCAGCGCCAAGGCTCGGACCTGGCTCGACGCAGCGTTCCCGCAGAAATGAATAGGACGACTAGGTCCCGTGAACTGGCCAGCCAGGTCTCCTGATATGACACCTCTGGACTACTTTTTGTGGGGTCATATCAAGGACAAGGTGTACAGCACACCAACTTCCACACCGCAAGACCTTAAAGACAAAATAACGGAAGTCTGTTTAAACATGCCTGAGGCTGTCATACGAAATGCAACGGCTGATTTGGTTACAAGATGCCATAGCTGTATCGTCGCACAAGGTGACCTATTCGAGCACTTTTTATAATTGGTAAGAAACCGAAATGAAATGGAGTCAGGACAACCGCATGCCACGGCTGTCATCGCCGCACAGCCAAGCCATAAACCGCCACTTTTATTTTCTTTGCAACTGGCAAATAAAACTCCTCTCATTTGAAAACTTCGAGCTTGGCAGTCTTTATCGCGACTGCAAAGCGCAGCGCACTCGCTGCAATTTACACCGTCACGCGCGAACTGGCTGACACGGCCGAAGAAACCACCACCAAGATATCGGCCTGCCTCTGAAACGGGGCCGCCGAATGAATACCGGAGCTGATTTCGTTCACTGAAAGCACGGTTGAGAGCAGCACGATCGCGGCGCGCGAATGCGCTCGTCACGTGGTTTTTTTTGTATTTCGCGGGCTTTCTTTCGAGCTCGAAAAAAGAGGTACACGTAAGGTTTTCTTTATGGCGAATAATGGAATGGGGGTTTCTGAAAGTGCTCTCCAACTTTGCGAATCACACTTAGTGTCTAAAGTCAATATTAAAAATTTAAAAAAAATTATTTTAATTACTAGTTAAGTAATTGCAATACAAAAAATTTCCTGTGGTGCGCCAAATGCCTGTCACCAATATGCAGGTAGTTTCACTCTCCTGACCCCAATATTTCATTTTTAAACCCTTGGTTCAAGTTAGCTGGGACACCCGGTATATAAAGATACGTATGCACACAGGATCCCGAGAACTTCATTCATAAAAAACACTTAATTTCTCACAAAAAACAACTCATACGGAAAAACGTGGCTATTTACAATATTTTCACATCATATACAACAACACAAAAGCTTCTGCTCTACAACAAAGTCATCAACTGCAAACAAATGGCATTTGTCAAAACTTCTACCCCGTACATGCAAACCTGCGGCGGCCTGTGCCCATGCGGTAGCACGCTCCTTCGTTGGCTTTGAAACGCGCGCGCAATCGGCGCGGCGGCGAAACGTCAGCATGACGTCAGCCCGGACAAGATGGCGCCGAGCTTGTTTCCGGCTTCACAAAATGTCACGTGACGGCCTCTCTTCTAATTTTCCTTCCTCCAAGGGTTTTTCGCTCACTTCAGTTTTGGCTCACAACGTTACTTTTTGTGTTGACTATCACTAGATATTGCGGCTAAAGCAGATATTCACTATTTGGCAAGGAAATCCTACTCAGCAGCTACTGTCTTTTCTTCTGTTTCCGACAGGTCTAGCGCAGTGCAGTTCGCAAGGCCTAGTGCTATATGGTAAAAATAAAGAAAAGCTTCTAGCCAGCTCCAAACCGGCAAGGAAGAGGCCTAAATTTTCATTGTTCTTGTGCCGTGGTGTAAAGCAGATGCATTTACAACGGTGGCGAAGACGGGGCCCAAAAACGGTTTAGCGCGACTTTGGGCTAGAAGGGGGCAGTTTGACGGGCGGGAACCGGCGGGACGCACAGAGGAGCGATCAAGGGAGCGATGAAAGTTGTAGATGGCGCCTGATGGCGCTACTTGCAGCTGGTGTGTAAAGCCCCTCAATAATTTGAAAGTAGCGACACTCTCCTCCACTCCGGCGTTTTCCTCCTCGAATATCCTCGCCCGCCGGCTGCGCGCGCTGCACACGGCACGCTTTTTTGGGCGTCGCTCGCTCGCCGTGCGGGCAGTTGGCTGGCACATGCGCGCGCTCTTAAGTTCGCGCTTTTTCCACGCTCTGTTATTGAATAAAAACGCGAGAAAGACATGCGACACGCGTGACTACCACGAGCCACATAAATTAGCGTCTCGTACGCGCAATGAAAGTGCCAATTACGAGCGCTTGCGGCACGAACAAAACCACTTGCTGCATACATCTCACATTCTTTTTTACTTTTCAGTACCGTAAGCCTCAACAAGGCATAGTATATGAAGCATAATATTTACAATATATTTGAACATTCCTGAATATTTTCAGCATACCAATGTTTAGTTAAATGTGTATTCACTTCGAACTAATTATCGCGGAAGTACAGTTTATGAAGTTGTTCACGAGTGGAGTTTCAGAAGTGGGATGGCTGCTGGGAACAAGCTGGGGCATTTGCTTCGATGGCCGTTCTAAAATTTTTCATTAAGGTTCAGACTGAGTTTGGCACCACGCAGTGCACATGCAACGGCTTAATCGTTTTTGTAGTTGAGAATTTTCGCGGTGGCTTAAAAACGAATATGAACTTTTCATATACGCATGAAACGACTTCAGCTCCCGCTGTGGGCGACCTTGAGGTGATGTCGAGCCGAAGCTGAGAGCCAAAGATCCGCGCACCGATTTTCCGTCATCCAAGGAAAGTGTCCGCACCCCAAAATTTGGCCCTCTCAACCACCGAAATTTGACCTTGTCCGAATTTCATCAAAATTGGTGTGAAGCCTAATTTTAATATGACCAATTCAATGGTGAGCTCCAAAATTAGGTGGGCTATCCCCAAAATTTGTCTCTCTGGACCCCATAAATTTGACATCCATATTTGACCAACATTGGGGTCCAACCTAATTTGACTATGGGAAACTCAGTGTTGGCTTCCAAATTTAGGTAGACCACCCCCAAAGTTTGGCACACTTGGGCATTTTCCGCCTACATTGTACTCCTTTTTAAATCCGCTTAAAGAGATGTTTCGTTAGGAAAGAAAAAACTGATAGCAACGACCGTGACAACACCCAAGAGAAAGTTATAGGGTGTTAGCAATTTGATCAGCCACAGTCAAGGCTATCCTAAAGCAAGTGCCTGACTAATATAATTATGCCTTGAGTATAAATACAGTCACAATTCGACACACAGTTTTTCAGATGCAATGTTTATTACAGATGAGTCGTGTAGTTTTACGCCGAAAATATACATAAAAACCACGAAGAAGCCAGCTGTGGACATCTGTCTCCCGTTGGGTGCAGTTCTCAAAACAAAACACAGAAAACAAAAACATAATTAGGGAAATGAAACAGCTCAGATGTAGGCCTATAGTTTTTGAGCGGATGATGTATTCAACAAAAGGCTACGCGACCATGCTCAACTGAAGCAAATGATCGCAAACTGTAGAAATGAATATACAAAAATGGAATGCATTGGATATTTACCAATACTTGAGTAGATTCAGGCAACGATGGAAAGCACTGAAGTTATTAAAAGTGAATTATTTATGTGAATGCAATATGAGGTCTTTTCCGAGAATGTGGCATTGATAATCTCACCTGGTAGAAGCGTAACGGTTCAGCAAAACAACAAATAAGCATAGATCGTTAGACAAGTTGCATTCATAAAAAAAATCTAGGTTAAATCGCGCTCGGGACACGCGCCGCATTACTGCGATGTGCACCATTACCAGAGGTGCGAAAAATTTACCGCACCGCGGGTACCGCTGCACGCATACCAACACTTTTGCTTCCACACTTGCTAACACGTGCACACACATTGTATGCATCAGCCGCCGCTATTATAGCACGTTGAGCGGAACCATGAAGTGACAACAATAACACGCATAATGACGCAAAATGATTTTTTCCCGACTCCATAGTGCTCTGGAATGGCCTTCCCGACAACATAATAACATGCTCCGATCGCCGCCTTTTCCGCGAGAAACTGGCTAATTACTTCTCATAAACATATTCATACTGCGACACCGAAGTGCCAACTGTTCCTTGTTTTCTTTTTGTATGTTTATTTCTTGCTTTTAGTTTGTATATTATTGTACTCTTTTTGTACCCCGTGTATTTTTCCCCCTTTCTTTTTTTTGTGTGTTCTCTGCCACTACCCTCCAACCTGTATGTACGCCCCCCCTTATGTAATGCCTTCGGGCCTTTAAGGGACAAATAAATGAAATGAAATGAAATGAAATCAGTGAATTAAGTGAGGTTGTTGGCTTTGTGATGCGCATGCATGCAGTTTCAGTATACACAGTCGCTTGGAAGAAATGCACAGTTGCTCGCAAGGTGGGCAGTCTTCGTCGGGGTAAAGTTCTTGCGGCCGATGTTGTGCAGCCGCTTTTTTCTTCTAATGCTGTCTTTCTTGCCGCTCGGAATCGCGAAAAGAACAAAGGCTTTTTCACGCTGGCTTGTGCACTGAAATGCGCAGCAACTCGGCATAGCGCTGCTCTAAAAGAGCGCGAATGACGCGAAGTGCAAGCGCGCAATGCCAGGGAGCTCGGTCGTAGCAGCGGCGGCTGGCCAAAAAATGGCGCCGACGAAAAATGAAAACACAAAAAGAGCGAACTTTCCGCGCGCTTTTCCTGGAGACCGCCCGCGGAGCCAATCAACGTTGAGAAAAGCGCCGATGGGAGAGGTGAGAGAGGAGGATCGGCGAGGGTGCGCGGCGCGGCGGCATAGTTCACAGAAAGACGCTACTTTCAAATTATCGAGGGGCTTTACTGGTGTGCAGCTGTTGAAGGGGGCGGCGCAGGGCAGCTAGCACGCGCGTCGCGTGAATTTTGCGTCATGTCTGCAGCTCAGAGACGCATTAATAAGAATAATGAAGTTTCTGCGGAGAGCAGAGAATGAAAAGATTCGTTATCGTTATTTGCTACATCGCAACGCGCACCAGAAGGTTAGCCATGCGATTTTAAAAAAGAGGATCTCATTTTACATTCGGACGCACAGCAGAAAATTCACTCTGTATGCGCTGGTTTTCGCTAAGTGTTAGCGCAAGTGAACGTGGAGAGCGAAGAACTCGGAACGCTGACTTGTGATTCGACCATCTGCCGCAAATATGGGTTGTCACAGAAAAAAAAAAGAAAGCTTACTAGCAAAGCCGCGCATGATAACATTCAGCCCGAGGACATCATCATCATCATCAACACGCGGCAACGGCTTGTCGTTCTGTTCACTGTCCGCATGCCCAGCAGCATGCCTTTTATATAAGCTGGAGCTTTTTTAAAAGGAAATAGATTGCATATGTGGGTGCTTCGGCGAACCTCAACATGCGCTAAATATTTTCTATCACTGGTTTTTTTGTGCAGGTCTACAAGACCAGAGGAAACACTTTATTACATAGCAAAGCAGTCACATACACACAACATCCACAAGAGTATGAATGATGTTTTTTTATTAAATAGTGCAGTAATCCAGGTGCACACATCAGACCGACCGAGGTCTCTACCTGACTCAGGAAAGACAGTTGGAATTGCGTCGACAGTCAGCTGCGGCCGACCACGCGGAATTTTGACAACTTCCCCATTTATCACATGCCGAAAAGTCTTTTCGATGTACTTCGATTCAAAGTGGCGTTCGCAAACGACACACTCTGTTGTCAGCTCCTTGCCAGCACGTGTTGATATTTCGCGACCACAGTTCGCGTCGAGCTGCGTCTCTAGGCGGTCTGAAAAGGGAGGCCTTGGCTTTTCATGTTCTGTACCCGCTTCTGCACCCGGGTACAAAACTTGTTCGCGCTTTCGACGCCATGAGTGCACGCAGCGTTATCTACTACACAACATGATTAGCACAATATCGCCCACTTGAGAGGAAAGAGTCAAATAATCACAGTGGCACACGTGCGACGCTTCCCAGCTTGTAAACAAGCGCAGTCTACTTGCCCAGCAGACCATCTACTACAAAGCACACGAAGAGCACAATATGACGCACTTCATGCGTCAAAATAATTACAGCGGCACACGTGCAAACGAGCGCAGTCAACGCAGCCTACGCTTGCCCAGCGGACCTCGCCTGCGCTATAGCATAGAGTAATATAGAAGTAAAGAGCGGACACTCCCGTAGGCCCCAGCGGCCGACTTTTGTGCACAGCGCACCTAGCGGACCCGGGGAAACGCACTGGCCTCAGAGATGATAGAATTTAACAGGAATCTTGGAGGCTCTACTTTCATTGCGTCTTGTGCGTTCTCCACTCTCGCGGAGGAGGCGGTGTCACATTGCCCAGCTGAGCAGCCGGCCACCAGCGTGACGATTACGGAGCACGCAACGATTATCCAGGTTTCGACGCGCAACGCTCGTCAAAAGCGTTTGGCTTTGATCGCTTGCCTGGACGCCGCGGCGAGCACGTCACCCACAAGCCGCAAAGGCGTTATGCCACGCATCGCGTGTGCTTGGCAAGCGGCAGTGAACCTACTACGTGCATTCTGTCAGGGTGACAATGAGCGCATCAGTCACTCCGCAGAAGGAAGCCAAGACCATACTCTTTTTCTTTTTTTTTTATTTGCACGTTCAGTGCCATCTGGCGGAAACGGGGAAGCGCCGAACTCGGCCGCGAAAGGGCCCGAGTGTCCGCTCTTTACTTTTATATTACTCTATGGCTATAGTGCCTAGAATATACTGCGCTACCATGGCGCTACACCCACCCGCCCGGCAGCTTATCCTTGCACACATGGAAGAAATATAAAAGCACAAATTAAAATGCTATACAAGAACAAAAAGAAACAAATATTTTAATGCCAGGTTTTATAAAATTAGGTAAATTATTTTAGCAAGACATCATGCCGGATTTGCAATTTTGCAACGCTCTTGTTGCGCTCCCTTTTCGAGTGCGTGGGGCATTTGCCAGTGGCGGGAGCTTACGACCTGAACATCGGGAGAACAAACTCGGCAAAACTTAGCGAAGCGATTCCTTATCGCCAGCTGTTTGCAACAGCGCGTCTGGGAAAGCGAAGCTCGCCGGTCTCGAAATGGCCCCTTTGAGAAGTTTTTGTCGTCCTTGCTGGTCGCTTCTCTGTCACCGTTTGGCAAGATTTCAAAAGGGTTAAATGTTGGGCTAGTTGGTGTTCAGACTTCACAGACATATTTTAGCGCAAAAGAAGGGACGACAGAAAGACAGGACGAACACGGGCGCTACTGACAACTGCTTTATTGAAGCGAGAACGAGGCATGCAAATACGCTTCTGGCCTGCGCCAGCGCTACCTACTAAGGAACTCGGCAAGACTTGCACCCCGCTGCATCGTTGCAGCAGTTGGTTCTATCGTTTCCTTCGGTGTACGGCCAGTGCGAAACCTTTTCCCGTCGTTGTGTCATACTTCGCGCTCTTCGTTTGAAGCGCTTAGCTCTTCATTTCGAGATGAGCTCGTGGCATGTGAAGAAACTTTACTCCGTGACACATTGCGACAGCGTGGACTGTACCGCCGGCGTCTGACTACACCGCTTCCCGCTGGACTTTCATGGGTGAGCTCTTGCCATTGTCGTCTGCTCTACAGGGCCTTGAATATTTGAGGGCCGGGTTTTAAAAAATTCCTATGCAAAATCTACTACCCCATTCGAGCTGAAATAACGTTCACAAAGTAGCAAAATGTGGTCTGCGTTATCTGATAAGTGATTCAACATCGGTACTTGCCTAGATTTTCCGGAATGGACGGAAAATTTCGCAGAAGAGGGTTCACCAGTGGCAGTGTCCGTAGGAAATACATGGGAACTTTCAGAAGCTCTACCGTGTCTAAACATGGCTCGATTTTCATGAGGTTTGTGGCAGCGCTTTCTTCTTGAGCGAATGTTGCGGGCAGATTTTATTTTTTAAGTTTCATTTTTTTACAAATTAAACGCAAAGTTCCAGAAAAATGGTGTTTTTAGATATATCGAACTTTCATGTCATCTCGGGAAAAAACTAAGCCAAATATCAAAATTTCGTCCGCAACATTTCCTCCCTTTTTCTTTCTTGATTGCTAAGCCGCAATTTTTATCCATATCGAACCTAGTGTTTGCGTTTTACAGGCTCTGAAAGTTGTGTATGTATTTTCTGCGGGGATTTGAATTTCGCGCTAAAATTTTACTAGCGGGCCGTGGCTCCACCTGGCGGCAAATTATTTTCTCGCTACTACACTCTACCACCAACTTTTTGCTTCTCTGTGTTCGTGCGCACACTTTTTTCTTAGAACCTGGAAGAACTTGATTTCTTTCTTTCCTTTCTTCTCGCTTGGGCTGTATTTCGAAAGGGTTTCTGCTTTTCTTTTTTCTCGACCTTGTGGTGAGAAAAGGAAGCGGGATGCAAGGCCACACCCAAAAGCACCCCCCCCCCCCTGGGCAGCACACACAGCATTGTTCGCACCCAAACACATGTGAGCCGAGTTATCGGGTCAAAAACCGGTTACTGGGTTCATGTAAACGCGCCGAGTCGTTTCAGGAGTCAAGTGGTCGGGGTCAGTAAACTCCACTGCAGGGGGGGGGGGGGGGGGGGGGTAGGTTGAAGGGCCAGGGTTCGAGCTAGTTCAGTGGAAGTTAAAGGGACCCTGAAAAGCTCTTTGCCAAGGTTAGCAAAAGCCCACGAGAGATCGGTATTCCATCACTTGTCACCGCACCTCAAAAATTGTTAAGCGAACTCCATCAACACCGAAGATATCGCCGATTAAAAATGATGTTCCTCCTCTCCCCCACATACCACCCTCAACTCATACACGCGGGGCTCGCTCCGAAAAAAAAAAGAAAAGACGGGCCGATGCTCCGCCCATGCATACGTCAAGCAATGGCGCTCTGCTTGTTTACTTCCGGTAGTCGTAGACACATGTGCGAAAGTGAGTGCGATTCACTGCGGTGCGCTGTTGCTAACGGCGCCGCAACGTCCGATCGCATCTCGTCGCCTGCGTGCAACTTGCTAGCTGTCAACGACGAGCCGCGCGCGGCAGACGCAACGACGGGAAGCGGGAACCAAAGCGAGCGCGGAGAGCGGCAGCGTCGTGATGACGTACAGCGCGCTCCTCAGGGCACTCGGGGCCGAGCCACGCCGGGCCGGCCTGCCAGCCTTGATGCCGGCCGCCGGCGAGTGAAAAACGCGCTAGCATTGTTTGTTCACGTTTATAGCAAGCCCTGGGATAGATGCATGTCAAAAATTCATCACTTCTATACGGAGCTGATCGTAAAAGTGATGAATGCGATACTAGCAAATTTCATCCCATAGCCGCTTTGGTGCTGCTGCGGCGCTTCGCCTGCCGCCTGCTAGCTCCGTTGCTGAAGGCGTCGTGGAAATCGAATATATATTCTATTATGGGAAGAGTTCGCAGTAAAGCGATGTGAAGAGTAGGCATTTTGATATAGCGCAAGCGACTTCCGAAGCGCCGTCAGCCGCGACTTCGATGCGAAACCATTAGGCCTAGAGACGACTAGGGCAGCCTGGGACCAGCGCGCAGTTCGTCGCCCGGCGTTGCCGCAGTCGGTGTCGTTGCCGAAAGATCCACTTTTGAACAGACATGTTGTCGTTGCTCGAATCTAGGAAGCATCATCTCTGGTAGAATGGCTGTTTTGTATTTCCTTGTGCGAACGTCAAGTACTACGCCGAGCATGCCGGCCGGCCGACCGGCCTGGATCAGGTCTGCCGGCGTCATAAAAAATGAGCTAAAGAGTGTTCTTGACGTAAATAATAAACCCTAGGCCGAGAAATGTGAAAAATGTGTCATTTTTGAGGATCGCTGACCAATACTGAGCTGCTGGTAAAGGTAACAACTGTGATACGAGCAAATTTCTGGCCACAAACGCCTTGAGCTGCCGCTGGCCTGACGTTGGGGTCCGGCTCGCCTGGCGCCCGCTCGCTTCGCGGCTGAAGGCGTCGCGGAAAGTGACCATACTATTACTTTACTGTGAGATGATGCTGTTGACTGTAAAGCGATGTGTAGAGTAAGCCTTTTATTATAGCTCAGGCGACTTCCGAAGCGCCGGCCGCTCCGGTTTGACGCGAAACGAGCTATAGGCCTAGCGACGACCACGGCAGCCAGGCAGCAGCAGATCTCGTCGCTCGAAGAGCCCGCGAGCGGTGCCGTTGCCGAAAGCTCCCAACATAAGCAGGCATGCTTTGTAGCTGCTCGAGTACAGCTGGCAGTCTTTCTGATGACGATCGGTGCGGCACGCCGTCCAAGTTTTCGCACATGTGTCTCCTGATTGCTGCTCGAACGGCATGGATCCGGAGCTCGAAGCGCGGCTGCGTGCTGCCACCGCTGAGATGGGCCTCGAGCCTTTCAGTACACGCCATACCGAGACCCACAGGGCGACGACAGCAGCGATATATATAATTCTAGTACACTATAGCAGGGACTCGTCTGCGCAGCTAGGAAATTCGCATAGGCGGGCGCCAAGATTCGACGAGAACACATGCTTTTGTGAGCAGACGGATTTCCTTCTTTACCGGAAGTACCACTTTAATTTCAAGAAATGCGCTGGATTCTTACCTCTGTATACGTGTGTTTATAAAAATAATAAGCAATCAATAAAATAGTATTTCAAGGAGCATCAGTGCTCAGTTTCAAATGAAATATTGCAAAAATTGCGCGTGACGTCAATGGGCAGAGCCAATGAGAAGGGTCGCCCAGTGCATGGCCAATGCTGCCCAGTTTACGTCAAGTGGTACGGGCGGGTAAAAACGCGCGGTGAGGTGTCGCCCTAATCGGCTGTGAGCGGCAAGTTTGAAAAATTGTTGGTAAATTATTGGTTCCACGCGCAGCTTTCTGAATCAGACTTGAATACTCGCAGAGACCACCTCTACAGAGTTGTTGCAATAAAATATGATTGAAGAAACCATTTCAGGGTCCCTTTAAGCGCTTGTGTTGTGTCCATTCAATTGTGTGCGCTATGGTTCCTCATCTTGGGAAGGTTGACTCACCCACCCTGCCCTGATGTGCTTGTAAACGCTGTCGAGCTGAAAAACGGAGGGGAGAGGATGAATGCAAATTTGTTTTTCACTTGCGCCGTCGCACCTCCGAAGCAGCGGTGGTGTGCCTCAATCATGGATGCTACTCAGATTTATTTTATGCGCACAGATAGACGACACAATAAGACAAGGTAGACAAGACGGAGCGCAAACTTTCAACTATTTTATTCCGGAAAAAGTACGTGACATTTAGGTTTGGTTGGTTTATGGGGTTTAACGTCCCAAAGCGACTGAGGCTATGAGAGACGCCGTAGTGGAGGGCTCCGGAAATTTCGACCACCTGGGGTTCTTTAACGTGCACTGACATCGCACAGTACACGGGCCTCTAGAATTTCTCCTCCAAAGAAATTCTAGCCGCCGCGGCCGGGATCGACTACGTGACATTTATACCAAAAAAAAAGAATGTATAATCATCATTGCCACGTGCAAGCCAAAACCCGGGAAAAGCACATAGGAAGGGCACAGGTGACTCACCTCTTATGTAATTTATCTAAAAAGGCGAAATCTTTATCATATATTGTCACAGATGGTACACTGACACATGAACTACCGCTTTTCCTTATATGGTAGGCCTCAGCCAATTCTCGCGCAAGCGTTTCAGTGCTCCTGCACAAGATGCTGGTGCCTTGGAGCGTTGCATCACACAGTTTTCCTGCTTTCTGTTTTTCGTCGTTGTCTTTTCCACACTCACTGTTGTGCGCCGGCAGGTGCGAATTTTGTACACTACCCCTTTTTCACACTTCACAAACTTATTAACATGTTTGATTTTGCAATCTGAGTTGCGGCTACCATCTTGCGACACTAGGCGACACAGTGAAGAAAGTTTCCTTGGGGCCGAGAAAACTGTGATGCAACGCTCCAAGGCACCAGGATCTTGTGCAGGAGCACTGACACGCTTGCGCGAGAATTGGCTGAGGCCTACCATATAAGGGAAAGCGGTAGTTCATGTGTCAGTGTACCATCTGTGACAATATATGATAAAGATTTTGCCTTTTTAGATAAATTACATAAGAGGTGAGTCACCTGTGCCCTTCCTATGTGCTTTTCCCGGGTTTTGGCTTGCGCGTGGCAATGATGATTATACATTCTTTTTTTTGGTATAAATGTCACGTACTTTTTCCGGAATAAAATAGCTGAAAGTTTGCGCTCCGTCCTGTCTACCTTGTCTTATGTGTCGTCCATCTGTGCGCATAAAAGAAATCTGAGTATGAACCAACTAGCCCCACAACGCATATTAATGGTTGCTACCACTGCTCGTTCGCAATGCTGTGCTCGACGCTTGGTGTCGCTGCTGATGAACCGGTCTCGACTAGCTAAAATCGAGTTCATGTAAACACGCGTTGGTCGAGCTGGGTTGACTTCGCTCAGCCCGACCCCCGACTCAACCTAACGTCATTGGTTCACGTGAAAGGAGCTAAGCAAGAACTCGCTTATGCAATGCCAAAGTTTGCGTTCAGTCACCATGCATAGCTACAGGACGCTCTTGGTGCTTTTGCAAACCACACTTCTCGTCCTTTTAAGTTTAATCCAACTTTGATTTGTTTGGTGCATTTTTGGTGCTGAGAAGCGGAAGATGGGTGTTCGGCGCTGGGAAGGCTCGTACGAGACTAGGCAAAATAAGCTAGAGGCTGTCACTACAATCGAGGACATGCTTCTGTAGCTATGTAAGGAAGGCTACGCGGGAAAGGGAAGAAAACCAGTTATAAGGCCTTGTGCTAGGAGCTCCTTTCTTTCCTTTTATTTGGAGACTGACTACACAGGTGTTCAACACAATGGAACCTTTCCCGGGTAATGTCCTGCGGATGCACCAAGCCTCTCTCCGCCATTTTAACCGGCCACACCTGTCTGCTCAGGCGAAACCATTAACCCCAGCCAACCATTGTAAAAGAATTTTCGCAGAAAAGACCGAAGGAAGCTTAGGCAACCCAAACCGGAAACGCTAAATTGGTGGGTTACTGGGAAATGGTCCATTGTCTGAGCCCCACATCCTTCTTTGCACAATGGCTTGAGAGGGGTTAACTTTTTTGTGCTTCGATCCCGGGAACCTTGACCGCATACCTACAGAAAGTTCTGGGCTCTACTTTTTTTACGGGGAAGAACGAATACTTTCGTGTCGCGGTGTAGTTTACACACCTGGAGGGGGAATAGAACTTACCTCCTTTTTTGGGGTACTCAGGTGCTGCCATCTATCGACAGAAAAAGTTCAAATCTGCAGAAGCGAGTCGAGAAGCTGCGTTACTTTAAGCTGCGTTGACATGGAGCGCCATCTGTTTAGCGGCGAGGCAACCGCCATCTCCGGCAAGGACGTTGGCGCGCTTGCTTCGAATGTTCACATCGTCTGCTCGTTGAAAATAATGCCACAAGGAAGAGTCACCGTTTCTCTTACTAAAAACCGTAGTGGAAATGCTACATCAGCAGCATTAGAAACAATAATAAATGTTAACTCGTCGCTTGCTCTTCCGCTATGATTCCGGTGCCGTCAATTTCTGGTCCAATCTAGTTGATCATTTTCTGTGGTTCAACGCCCGCAAGCTGCTCATGGGCTATGAAAGAGATCGTAGGGGAAACACCCGAACTGTAACACTCACTTACATCGAACAGTACTCATGCGTTGATGTCGTAGTGCTTGCTGTGATTTATACCTCAAAGTGTCCTCCGGCGCGTCAATACATCTTTGCAATCTTACTTCATATATTCTTTGAAGACAGATGCCCTCATGCGCTCCGTGATTTCTGCAGAAGCAGCCTCAATTCGCTGCTTCAACTCAGAACAACTGTGAAGTCGGCCTCGGCTGTACACGCGGCTTTTTAGATAGCCCCATAAAAAAATCGCATGAAGTTAGGTCAGGTGAACGGGGCAGCCATGGCATGTTGGGCGAGCCTCGACCCATCCACATGTTAGGGAATGTTGCATCCAGCCAGTTACGGACACTTCTGGCGTAATGAGCAGGAGCTCCGTCCTGCTGAAATATGCAGACCTCCTTCTGCATATGTATATATATTTCTTCCAGCTCTGGCAGAATTTTCTGCTGCAGCATTTCCAAATATGATTCGCCAGTGACGGTGTCCTCAAAATAAAAAGGCCCAACGAGCCCCTCGCGACAGATGGCGCACCATGTCAACGCAGCTTCTCGACTCGCTTCTGCAAAAATTGTGCACGCCGCCGAGAGCAGTTTTCCGTCCATTCCGGAAAATCTAGGCAAGTACCGATTTTGAATCACTTATCAGATAACGTAGACCACATTTTGCAACTGCAACTGCCAATATCGAAACTCAACCAAGTGTAAACCTTGTGGGGATCCACGTTGCCCCTCGCCCGCCGGATGCACCCTTCTCTCTCTCGTGGCCTACCGCGGCTCTTCCTCTGGCGGCCCCCGACATGGCCCCCGACTAGGCGCAGCGGTGGAGGGAGCGGAGGGGAGGCGCCCGCGACTACGCGTCGTCACGTGGGCAGCCCTCCTTACCCACCCCTCTCGGTTTCGGCGGCCGCGCGGGCCGCGCGCACGGGCACAGCCTGATGGAGAGTTGAGAGCGAGCCTTGAGAGCAGGGTGTCGAACCGGAACCGAACCTGAACCCGAAACCGGAACCGAACCCGAATTTTTGCCCGGAACTGGAACCGAACCGAACCCATTTTTTTTTCGCCATCTTGGAACTGAACCCGAACCGGAACGATTCAAAGGAACCGTTCCGAACCGGTTCGGGACTCGGTTCAGCCGCCCATTTTGTGCAACACGGCATACTTTTTTTCTTTTTTTTTTTCAGAACAAATGGCATATGCCGTGGCTTAGATTTACCCAGCGAAAGCTGTCGGCGCTATAGAGTGCGAAATTGGCATCCAGTCGAAATGGCATCCAGGTCAACAACAAAACTGAAAGAAGTCTCGTGTGTAGGAAGAAAGCTAATTGGCGTTTCTGCAATGTGATTTTGGTAATTGCAAAGTATTTTAAATCAGATTTACGTGAATGTTGGATTTTATAGTATCCCCCTTTCACGTGCTGACGTACAGCTTCACTCGAATTGTTAGCACTGCTTTAACTCGTAAAGCACAGAGTGAGAATGGTTTCCTTTTCTTTGTGTCGAGTACCACAAATATGTGAATCATAGGCGCAATGACCCAATCATGTTGTGCAACATTTACTTTCTGAGGTAGTCCTTGTCTCAGATAGCAGATAATGAATAAGACCCCTCACGATGGCTCAGTGGCTGTGGTGCTCGGCTGCTAATGCCAAGGTCGCGGGTTTGATACCGGTGGCAAGGTCGCATTTTGATAGCGACGAAATGCAAAATGCGTGTGTGCTGTGTGATGTGAGTGCATTCTGAAGAACCCCAGCTGGTCTACGCTAATCTGGAGTCCTCCACTACAGCGTTCCTGATAGACTCCGCGCCGCTTTGACGCGTTAGAACACACGTAATACTATTATTAAAAAACAAAGAAATATACATATGTGTTTTATTTTTAAAGAATCCGAACATTATTTGTTGCACGCGACGAAAATAAACAATGAAAGGCGGGCATGTAGCAGCGGTGCTATACTTAGAAAAAAAAATAGTGATTACACAAAGAGGCAATGGGGAAATACATGCGCTCGCTGAGATGTGAAAAAAAAAAACGCCTAGAAAGGTGCTACTGAAATGAAATGTAACTGCGATGAAGTGATTTTCGTTAATGTCGATGCATTGAAATTGTTCTGCTTATATAAAAAAATGCCAATCGCTAGCGGGCAGCTTCGTCACGCTGTTCTCAGATTGCTGTATCTTGAATTCTCTGACGGGCGGCTTATATCTGCCTCTCTGCCGCACATGAGGGAAGCCAACAATAACCGAAACCAAGGAGCATAGCGGATGTACTTTTTTAAAAGTAATTTATGGTGTTCATCAATAGGAGCTTAAAGAGTAATTACTTTTAACGATAATTGATTAAACTAAAAAAAACACATTCCGAAAATAGGATCCGAACCCTTGTTCGAATTTTGCGTCCGGTGCTCTACCTTCTGAGCTACGGCGACGATTTTTTTCTTTATTGCATGGAAATAGTGCCGAAAAGGAAAATCGGAGTAAGCCCATGCCATAAAACACCAGGCTGTGCAATACGAGCCCACCATATCCCTGCAAATCCCCACCTCCCTAAACATCAGAAGTCTGAGAGGCCCACCCAAGCATCTAGATAGGGGAGCCAGCAAGGCGGCCCTTCCAGGGCAACGTATACTCCCCTCACCAAAGCGCACTGCTCACGGAACAAAGATTTCGATGACCCCGCTGATTCGGCGGTGGTCCACCATACGGCTCTTGACACTAAAGAGTCACAGCAACATAAATAGATCACACGGCACAACACAGTTTTTCTACACTGGAAAAAAACGGGTACTAATCCGTGTGATTTCAATGTCCTTCTCAAGTGCACGTTTGCCGTAATTACATGGTCTGTTCTGAAAGTAGTAGGACTCATTTTTTTAAACAAAATTTATTCAAGAGAATAGTACAAACGATTACAATTTTTCAAGGAAGCACCCTTCCGCACCTACACGCTGCTGCCAATGAGTTTTACAGTTTTCGTACGCCTCCAGGAACGCCCGGACCGGAATGCTGTTTAGCTCCCTCGTCACGGCGTGTTGAACCACCTCTACCGATCCGTGATGTTCCCCCTTGAGCGTCGATTTTATTCTCGGGAATAGAACAAAGTCTGGTGGGGTCAAGTCGAGGCTGTAGGGGGGCTGAGGCAGCGTTGCCGCTATGTGCTGGGCAAAAAATCGGGGTCCTCATTCACATGATGAAGAAGATCCTACCGGTTGGCCTTTTCGTCCTCTGACAACACTCCCGGCACCAACTTCGCGCACGCTTTCCTCATGGATAAGTTTTCTGTCACGATCTCAAAAACTTGGGTTTGAGGAATGCTCAAGTCGTCAACAATCATTCTGATACTCATTTACGATCACTGTTAAGTAAATGTTTCCCTCGCTACACATTTTTGATGGTCTTGCTGGTCGAAGGGCGCCTAAAGCGGTCTTCTTCCTCCACTCTTTCCTTACCTTCTCGGAAAAGCTTGTGCCTATCAAAAACACCTTATCTACCCATGGAAGCGTCACCGTAGGCCTCGTTAATCATGTTGTGAGTCTCCTTGCCCGTTTTACCAAGATTTACTAAAAATTTGATCGCGTATCGCTGATCCAGTAAACGCTCGATGATTCTGCGTGACGAGACGTTTCGACAGGGATTCGCAGTACAAGCGACCTCCTCTCTTGAACGGCCGAGAGCCGACTGCCGATTTTCCCCAGCATTCCCAATGTCCCCCTTCAACGATCCTGCACGCGCAGACCACCTCTCGTCTGCCCGTTCGCCCAGGAAAAAACCAGTCCTACTACTTTCAGAGCAGACCCTGTATGTCCCAGAAGAACGTAGCATCATTGCACAGAATAAAACAATGGTCAATGGTCTTTGGCGCATTGCGTACGCGGCAATTTACCGTACATGACACAAACATCTTCTCAGTATGAAGTAATGCCTTGACAGGCAGCGTCGGTGTGTGAATTTTAGAGAAGAACGCTTTTGCAGCAGAAGAAATAAATGTACATTTGCTTTACACTTTTTAAAGCACTGGTGTTAAGGAACTCCAGAAAAGGTCGCCGATACATCAGTGCAGGAAACAAATACCCTGTAAGTACCTGAATCGTCTGCCTTCTGGACAGGGTATACAGGTAGTCTAAAGAAAAGTGCACAGTGAGGAAATTTAAGGGGTCCGCTACTTCCGCGCGGCGGCGACGACTGTCTAATCTTTTTGGCTTTCGGGGGTGCAACCGAGGTGTAGTGCAACCGAACCATGAGAGTGTTCACCAGCGCCACCCTCGTAAATAGCAGCGAACGTAATGCGTCTTCTTTTACCGAGAGTGCCACATAAAAAATCTCTGCCTCTCCCGTAACCGAGAGTAGACTAAGCATGAAATGTTTACGGGCATAACACATTGGTTCTAGATGGTACTAGTCAAAATCTTGAAATGGGTCTAGTGTTCAACACACCACACCACACTCTTCTTGTCGCGTCGAAATGATCGCCTGCGATCTTAGGTAGGCGGCCGCGAGCCGTGGGGGCTTGTCGCTTTCGGGAGCGGCCACATAATCATTGCGTTGTCGGCAGGGGCGAGCAGTCTTCTGCTGTGGCGTATCACTCGCAAAGCGATCGCTTTCCGCAACACGTTTCCTACCTCTCCTTTCATCAGGCTCCATTGCTCGGCTTAAGCAGCTGTGACGGTGGCGGCATTGAAATGCAGGACGATGCAGAAGTGTACGCGGACACGACGAGACGCAGGCCTGACAAGAATGTATTTGCAGCGCGTTCGAATACTCCGCCAGCGTGTATACATCTGCCTGCCAAAGGGGGAAACGTCATGAGCTGAAGGCCCAGCGGCCGGTCTTTTACATACGTGAGTGCGGGACCGCGGCGCCATCCTTGGGGACGGCGCGGAAGCAGTTTTTCCGCCCAAAGCCCTTCTCGCCCTAGAGCTCCCCTTTTGCTCTAAGCGGCCCTCTCTCAAAGCTCCTAACAGATCACGTATGAGTCTCGTTAAATCTCGTACGGTGCCCGGATGCTCTCGTTTCAGCTCTCGGATGAGTGGAATTCAGTGCCCGGATGTTGGCTCTCGGTCTCGACAACGGGAGCTGTCGACACTGCCGACAACGGGAGCTAAAAGCATTTCATGCTTAAAACGTGGTCGAACGGTGAGGGCGGAAGCTGTGCGAGAACCCTCGCTTCGGGTTATTTGTGTCTGAGGCGAGAGGCTTAAGGTTGGTTCACATGCAAGCGAATGGGCAACTGAGCGGCGTGTCCCAGCGAAAATTTCCAACTTGTTGGAACCTCGCCGCTCACCACCGCGACGACTCAAAAACAAGTTTTTGCATCGCGGCGTCAGGATTCGCTAGCGTTTTCGCGTTCTTTTGTGGAACGCTTTGCGACGGCACATGTGCAGCATTCACAGCATTCCACCTCAGGTAGATCGGCTGCAGGTAGATGGGGAATTTTAGACCGCAGCTATTATGCGCCCATTCCCGCGATCCGCGTGGTAGACGGCGTAACCAGTTGTCCAAGTAGCAGAGCGAATTAAACGCCACCTGGAAGGTGGCTGCCACGGGAATACCCCAAGAGTGGCTAGCAGTATAATACGCCACATGCCAGGTAGCGTGTGATGAGCTGCGCTTAAACTTCGCATTACCGACAACTGCAACCGTCTGTCAATTTTTTTGCCAGGGAGTGCCTGGATGTGCGCCCACCGAATTGTGCACGCGTGTGCATACGCATGCTTAAGCGCACGCATGCATGACACACGCACGCACGCACACACACACACACACGCGCACGCACGCACGCACGCGCACACACACGCGCGCGCGCGCACGCACGCACGCACACACACACACACAAACAACGGATTTTTTTTAATTTTCGAGAAAGGAGACTAAACTGCTAACACAGTAAAGAAACCAACTACAATTCTCTAACCCTGAGTGGGATCGAGCCAGTGATGGCGGGCGCAACAGAGAAGCTTCGTTTACTGATGCCATAGGCTGCTCGGCCATCTTCGAAGATTCTTTTTGTTGTTGCCGCATGGGATATCAGGAACCTCCCTGACCTCGTCTTACCTTACTTGACTGGGTCGAATTCAGTGACCTCGGCATAAGGCCTCATGCCACTATCTCTCCCTTGCTCTGCCCGCACACAAAAAATTCTGAAGGCGCACACGTCAAGAAAGGGCGATCAGTCAGGTGGTTGAACTTTCGCAGCATATACGTTCTGAGCTAAAATGAACTGTTCTCTGAACAGTGACCTCACTGAAAGTGGCAATTGTGCGTGTTTATGAAGCATACGGCTTTCCCACACGCTAAGCAGTCTTATTAACTGGAAAAGTTCACACGGAATTCCGGTGCCCTTCATTACTGGCACAAATCTTATAGTGTAAGGCATGACCTCAATGTCATTTTTAAGAGACTGCTGAAGAGAGCTATGTCTCAAACGAACATAGCGTCACAAATAATTTCCTTGTTCAATAGTTCCTCCTTGCTTGCAGATATAGCAATATACAGATCACGGCACAAACGTCCGCTTGGCTCGATGGCATGTCCTAACACGTAAGGTCGACGTTTGAAGTCTAAAAAAGGTTTTGGGGGCTTATTGAATGTACAGTCTTTGTCAAAAGTTTAGAGCCCAGAGGGTTTGCTTCTAAGTCTCGCAGTGGGACTCCTGTAACATTCGTGGCAGTCCTACCCATTGGGGGAGGCAGGAACAGAAATCTTCTTACCTTCAGCAAATTTGGAGCGCTGGAGATGCATTACAAACCAGACAGTGTGCTTCAGAAGCAAACCCCCTGGGCTCCAAACTTTTGACAAAGGCTGTACATCCTCTGAACTTGCCTTAATATAAGGCCGTCAAGAAAGGCTAGGTAAGGCTGCGCGTAGAGGAAGTAATGACCGATCAGAACCTTTGTCAGCTGCCTTCTGGAGAAGCCGTACAGGTATTCTAAGGAAAAGCGAATGTTTAAGAAATCGAGGGTGTCAGCACAAAATTTCCTCATGACTATGTACATAAAAGACAGATGAGCATTTAGTCACCTAATCAGCACAGCTGCCAGGAAGCGGTGGTTTTCGGTTTCGAACAATAAAAATCATGAAACAGGTTACTGGACAAAAACTGCACGAAAGACCTACCATACTGTATCAATTTAGGTAGCATGAAATTCTGTCCACGCATGGGCTCCCTTTGAAAGCACCCCAGAAAAGTCACAGAAATTCTATTTAACGAATTTACGGTCCTCCTCTTGCAATGCACCAATTGCAACATTGTCATAACGCAACGTCGCATCGAAGACGTCGCAAGTTTGTGTCCGTACAGACACGAAGTGCCCCGAACCAATGCAAACCTGCTTTTTTATCATGTTCTTTTCATCAGAGCAAGAGACGGAGACTACATCAGCATAGGCCAAAATCTTAATTTTACACGGTACTAGCGACAAACCACGATTAGCTGCGCTTTTGAAGAAACTGAGCTATAGGTGGTCGAGATATATGTAATGCGAGTTACAAAGGCGATGTAGAGCAGAGGATGAAAATAAAATATTTTTGGTAAACTCTCTAGATGTATACTGCAGGTGAGCCAGAGGGGGGGGGGGGATGATGACTAGCAAGCCGCTTTTGGGGTGACAGAAAGATGTCTTGGCTGTATATACCTGCAAATACAAGGCAACTTCCGCTCATAGTGGGCGCATGCAGCGGTCCTGACGGCGCCCGCTTAATCATTTTGCGCCGCAGAAATTCCCGATTGACACGAGCTTCAAGAGCGACCTGTTACTCGCCTGAAGGGGACTCCGAAACTGCGGAAGCTGAAAGGTTTTGTAGATGAAAAATCCATCAGCTTTTCTTTTTATGTATCTCATCAGATAGAGCCTAGTAAACATAGCCGGTGTACACTAATTCTGAGTTCATTTGATTTCGTGGCTTTTGCGTAAATTTAAATCTTTTTGCCGTGGACAGTAAAACATCTCCCATTGTGCAAATTTTGCAGCGCTGTTTTATATGCTGACATCACAAAGAAAAGCAAACAGCAAAACAAGGTTGAATAAAAACCTACGTTCGGAAGTTTTTATAGTCTGAACCCGTTTGAACCCGTTTGAACCGGTTCGACGCTATCCGGAGCGGTCCGAACCGGAACGGAATGTCGCTCCGGAGCCGAACCCGGAACTGAACCCGAAAACGTGAACCCGAACCTGAACCGAACCCGAAAAAATTCCGGTTCGACACCCTGCTTGAGAGAGAGCGGACGCGACATCAGCGGCGGCCCAGGTGACCCGAACTGTTATGTGTCTGTCTCCTGTGCCTGTGTCCTGTGCCTGTTGCCTGCCGCTGCTGCCTGCGCGCGACCGAGGAAATACATTGGGAGATCCCAATTAAAGGTTTTGCCTGCGGGCTTATTCCTCGGAGGTGTGTTCTTCGCGGCCACAGGTGTGGTCGAGCTAGCGGAGTGGCGTTGGCCCTGAGTTCAGGGTCCGAACCGTGCCAGTAACCCCACAACCTTGTTTCGTAAATCAGAGAAAATGGGGAAAAAATTCTCTCGGCCTAACTGCATGTTTGTTCGGGCTCAAATTTCGCACACAGGTTGCATTTGATGGTCAGTTTTGTTTTACATTACATTTAGGTGGGGTACTTGCCTGATTCTGTCAGAAATGTTCAGAAATCCCCATCGTCTGCGGCGACGGCGAACCAAAATTGAAAGACTTCGCAGGAGTGGTACCTATGGAGCCGTCTCGCACCACTCGCACCCACCGGAGAAACCCAGCTGTTCTAAGTTGGTGAGCAAGTTAACTTTGCTTGGTGCTCTCTGCTGCGAAGCAGCGCCAGACATCACCGAAAATGCGGTCGTACAGCGATCAAGCGAAGGCCATCCGTGTCTTGGCTATGCGAGTCCAGCTCCTCTCCGCCCCCCTCCCCGGTAGAGGGCTCGTTTCTCCGGTGGGTGCGAGGTGGCGCCACGGGTACCACTGTGGAAAGTTTTTCAGTTTTGGCTCGCCGTCGTCTCAGACGATGGTATTTCAAAATAATTCTGACAGAATCAGGCAAGTACCGCACCTAAATATGGTATAAAACAAAACTGACCACCAAATGCAACCTCTGTGCGAAATCCGAGCCCCAACAAACGTGCAGTTAGGCCGAGAGAATTTTTTTTGAAGCTAAAAGCTTCACTAGGCTAGTCAAACTCGAGTCTGGCGTATGTGCTCCGTGATCAGAATTAGCCCCAGCTGCGCATGCGCAGAACCGAGGGACGTCACAGGAGAGGCGCAAAAACAAACAAAGACAAATAGTGCGCCAGGAAACTGTCATATCTCGGTGGACACCCGAACCACGCCGTAATGGAAGGAAAATGAAAAGAAAATTGGTTTTTAAGGAAAGGAAATGCCTGTCCCTCATAGCTGCATTCGATTCAGCCGTGGTTCTCTGCACCCCCGGAACCGGTTCACGGTGCGCTGCACCAAAGCGCTCGATTCACAGCGCCCCCTGCACCACCGTCCGCGATTGATTTTGGTGCAGTCGTGGTGCCGCTTCGGTGCAAAGAACCGCGGCACCGTCAGAGACGGAGGTGGTGCACGTGTTTGACGGCGTAAGCAGACGACGCGCGCAGCCGACGTTTTGTTTGTTAACATCAATGGCCAACTAAAGAAAGTTTTTCCCGTTTCTCGCGACAGCCTGAACAGCCTCTTGAATTCGAAGCTGAAATACCTAGGTACTACGCTTTCGTAATAGTTGGGGCTTCTGTTGCGGTCTGTCCACACTGTGTTGCTGCAAAAGAAAGCACCACGTCGGCTTCCTCATCTTCGCTGTCTGACGACTCAGAAAATTCCATAAAAGTGGATTCGGCGATGTCGTAGTCCATGACTCCACGAGGCACGAAAAACAGACGCGACGACCGCAAAACAACACACCACGACGGACGAGAACCGGATAGCAGACGACAAGGCCTGTGCGTGCACGCGCTGGATTGAAAATCTCCGCACCAGTGATTTGTGACGCTGCTGACGCGCTGCACCTGCACCAAGAAACTGGAATTGCACCGCGCCGGCACCAACGGAACTTCAGAATTAGTGCAGAGAACCAGTTCTGAATCGAACAAACCTTTTGTACACTCGAAAAGAGTGACGTCACACACGGCACAAATAAAATCTCTGCCTCTACCGTACCCGAGAGTAGAGTAAGCATGAAATGTTTACCGGCATAACACATTGGTTGTAGATGGTACTAGTCAAAATCTTGAAATGGGTCTAGTGTTCAACACACCACACCACACTCTTCTTGGTAGGCAGGCGCGCACCGTGGCGGACTTGTCGCTTTCGGGAGCGGCCGCATAATCATGGCGTTGTCGGCAGGGGCGAGCAGTCTTCTGCTGTGGCGTATCACTCGCAAAGCGATCACTTTCCGCAAGACGCTTCCTACCTCTCATTTCATCAGGCTCCATTGCTAGGCTTAAGCAGCTTTGACGGTGGCGGCATTGAAATGCAGGACGATGCAGAAGTGTACGCGGACACAACGAGACGCAGGCCTGACAAGAATGTATTTGCAGCGCGTTCGAATACTCCGCCAGCGTGTATACATCTGCCTGCCAAAGGGGGAAACGTCATGAGCTGAAGGCCCAGCGGCCGGTCTTTTACATACGTGAGTGCTAGGGTGCCTCAATGCCAGCGCCGCCGTACAGGGTGGAGACAACATCACGGGCGCCGCCATATTGAATCACACGGGATCAGCTGCGCTAGCGTGTGTAACGGCGCCACTCTTACTTTCGGCGGGGGTGAGAGTGCTTTTGACTGGAACTGTCTTTTTCATCAACATCGCACTGCGTATCTTTTCACTCATAATAGCCATTTTAACATCCGAGGGTCGAAGACGTAATTGCATGACTTAATTTTACAGCCCCAGGTGGTCGAGGTTGAACATTTACTGTTCCGTCTGTTAGTTTGAAAAACGCGCTAATATTTTAAAGATCTGTTGCCGGGCAGGTGCTGCTGCTCCATGCGGATAGAAGAAATTTCTGCCTCTTTTTTTTTCACGATATTTTGGATTTTATTTCCCACGTTCTGTTAACGCCCGCGTGTCGTCAGCCGCTCGAGCGCTGCGGATGGTTTCGCTATCGTCGTGCGGGCTGTTTCCGCTTCTTCTGCTCGCAAAAACTGGTGTCAGTTTGCTTTCTAATCTTTCAAAGGGTAACTGCGAGTTGCTCGCCGTTTATTGCTCACAAGGGCGCAATTACATCTGCTTATGGGGCGGGCGCTGGTATATACAAATGATGCCGCCGTACACCGACGTTGCCACTGCTCCTGCGTTTTCTTTCTCGAGGCCAAAGAAAACGAATCGCCCCTGTTTGGCGATAGCATAAACTATTATTGGAAGTTTCTCACTCGTTTCATTTTTATGAGGGGCGCACAACCACCGAATGTTCTTGCGTGCGAACGCATGCACACTTCGCTTGCGCCCTGGAGTACACACCGGTTGCTCTCCTGCGATTCCTCAGTTTGTGAAACACAATTCTACATATATTTTTTATATTTATTTTATTCAAGCCAATCGGTATTCATTAATAAACCATGCATTTAAACCTGCTCAAAAAAGATTGGATTTTAGCCATTAAAAAACTGCAATAATTCTGAAAATTTTAAATTCGAAATCGAATTAATCGACATTGAAAAGTCACGCTTTTCGAAAAAATCGACCATAGAAAGTTTTGTTTAAAAAAACGCGGTTTTTAACGTTGGCTATCCGTGTATTTCCTATTCTGTCCACAAAATTGTGTGCTGATGGGTTAGGCTGTTCGAAAAATAACTCCTACCCAAAAGTTGTTCTTTATTACTGAGGGAGACAAATATGTAACATAGCCTTTCAGCCTACCCTCTTACAGAGTGTACAGAAAACAAAACAAAAGATAATGCAAATTAATCATTTAATGCCAACTGTAATTGCAGGTCATGAAAAAAAACACGAACTACAATATAAGCAAGCAAGACATTGGGACAGAAAAGTGAGGCACGTACCGTGGGGTGTAACCTTAAAGGAAAACATAAATGCAAAGCATGAAAAAAGGTTCAAACCACGAAATAAGTCAAAAGATTTAGGGGGAAAATATTGTTGTGCACAGTGTGGTGCAACCTTCGCCGCAAACATGAAAACGAAGCATGAAAAAAAAAAGGTGCAAACCACGAAATAGCAGAACGAGACAGAGTGGTAAAAAAGCACAGTGAGGTGTAACATTTAAAGCAATGTACTCTAGAGCTGATCCCGCTTTACTTGAGCTTCCCATTTTTTCCTTCGCTCGGAGTCCGGGGGAAGCGAAAACAGCGTAGGCCTTTACGCGCTGACCCGGCGCACACTGGCACACAACCCGCCATGCTGCCTCGTTGGACTTGACAAGCTCTTTAGTCATGCGGTAGAGCATTGTCAAACAAATAAAGCCACCACCGATCGTCCGCAGCCGCTGGGCCTCGAAAAACGGAAGCTCAGCTGCTTGCACCAAGCAACTGAGACCAGCCCGACCGACCGCTGTGATTCAAAATGGCGCCGCAGGGAGAGAGAGGCGGCGTTGGAGCGGTCAAAGGATGGCACCACCCTGAACGGCGGCGCTGGCATCGAGGCACCCTACGTGAGTGCGGGACCGCGGCGCCATCCTTGGGGACGGCGCGGAAGCAGTTTTTCCGCCCAAAGCCCTTCTCGCCCTAGAGCTCCCCTTTTGCTCTAAGCGGCCCTCTCTCAAAGCTCCTAACAGATCACGTATGAGTCTCGTTAAATCTCGTACGGTGTCCGGATGCTCTCGTTTCAGCTCCCGGATGTGTGGAATTCAGTGCCCGGATGACAGGAATTCAGTGCCCCGATGTTGGCTCTCGGTCTCGGCGTGACGTCACCACACTGCCGACGACGGGAGCTAAAAGCATTTAATGCCTAAAAAATAAATAAAAGACAATCAGTGCGCGAGGAACCTCTCATATCTCAGTGAACACTCGAACCGCGCCGGAAGTGTAGTACTAATTTCTGACACCCAACACACAATACCACGTAAACATGCATATAAACCACAACTCTCCTTGCTGAAATGCGAAATGTTTCCGAAAAGGGTAAGAATGTGAAGTATCTAGAGCTTTTAGTTTGTTTTAGTGATTTCACGTTGGCACCGCGAACCAATGATAGGGCTGCGCTGGCGACATAAGGAGTACTAAAATGACGTAATGAGTACGGATTCGGGCGGAAGTTCACCGCCGCTGATCGCCGCGAGGCTCGGGAGGCGGTAGTTTTTGAAAATGTATTATAAATAATCTACTCGCTTTTGATGTATTGTACGCGGCATGAGCGTTCAGTGGCCTATGCTCTACATAATGCAAGTATTTTTTAGCCAACCTCAGATACCCCTTTCTGGGACCCTTTAAGGAAAATGAAATGAAATGAAAATTGCTTTTAAGGAAAGAAAATGCCTGTCTCATATCTTGATGAATACCCGAAAGGAATGCACACCACAGTACATGTCTCTAAAGCAACCTTCTAAGACATCACTGTATTCACTACACGCGCGGCTCCACCTCCGCCTCGCCGCATCGCTTCGAGATATCCAGGCTTAACCTTAGCTAAGCCATGGCCAATTTTTTCGATATTCTCTGATTTACGCTACAGTCGGTATGTGCGCCGCCTTGAAGGTGTTTTAACTGAATTCGGTCAGCACTAGTCACTGCCGGTCTACATATACATGACCGTCAATCTAGTTTTAAACTCATTTCGTTGCTTCGCTCTCGTCACTCTTTGAGCATAGAAAAGCAGCTTAGCCGCGTGGTATCATGGCGGGCGTAACCGTACTCTGAGGCGCGTAGGCTTGCCGCGAGCATAGACACTTTTGGTTAGAGGTACGCAGTAAGCTTGCGCACGCATCGCTTATTGCGTTGCGTACGCTTTTAGTGTAAACACGACACTTTTAGCTGGCCGTGCCGTAGCGTCCCTTAGGGGTGATGATGATGATGGTGATGATATTGTGGCATAGCCCTTTGTAGCGGACGAGCAATGAATTTGTGTCCTAGCCGAAGAAAAAAAAGAACGAAGCACATGCAACCAGAAGTCACAGCATACGTGCACCGCGACTACGTCTGGTTTGGTTCAGTTTGTCATTTGCCACCATCGTTGTAGCCGGGCCTTCGTGATGGACACGGCTTTCATTGTTGTGCGCCTGTTTGCACCGCTATCTCCCTCGTCTTCCTCTTCGCCTGCCTCAATCCCAAGCCCGTGGGAAGGCGGCGCCATCTGCATGTGGAGGGAACAACCCGTCGCAGTGAAGCACCAAGTGCTCCGGGCGCCGGCGGAGGGGTCGAAGTGGCACACCAGCACGCGCTTCGAAGAGGAGAGCGCTGCCCCCGCTGTTGTCGTACAGCTGCTCCGGGCGATTTCCTTTTTAAAGCGAAAGCTTTACTACTTGCACTTTCAGCCTTTGCCGTGGCGCGGCGGTGCCACCATTGACCTTTAGTTGACCTCTGTGTGACGTCATGTGTGACATCACGCCGAAGAGAAGGGCGACCGACTCGCGCCGTCGCAAGCCGCGGCGGGGCCACCACCGGCGCCTAACGCCTGCGCTCTCCGCTTGGAGCGTAACAGGTGTGACGTCACGCCGAAGAGAATATAGTCGCAAGCCGCGGCGGTGCCACCACCGGCGCCCAACTCCTGCGCTCTCCGCTAGGAGCGCGATTGTGGCGTTACGCTGAAGAGATTAGGCTCGACTCACGTCGCTAGAAAGCAGTAGCTGTGCCAACCACCAGCGGCTTAACATTGTTTCGCGATCTCGCGCCGTCCGTGTGCGACGGCGGTGTACATGAACGGCGGCCTGACTGGACTGGATTGTACTGGACTGGATTGGATTGGATTAGAATAGATTAGCTTAGATTAGATTACATTAGATTACATTGGATTGGATTGTATAACAGATGCATCGCCACAAGTCTAACCACAAGCACCACCACCAGCTACACTACCAGCTGAACCATGACGTAGGTACGGATATTGCTTTCGCAATTACCGGGCTTAACCAAGCTAAGCCACAGCGAATTTTTATGCGCGCGGTGCAGTTGAAGCGTCGCCTTCTTCTGCATATCGGATTGCCACTGAGCGGTTTCCGCAGCCTGTACCTGGGCCCTTACTTTGCGGCTCGGTTGGCGTTCGGTTTCTTCAGTGCTCTCGATGGGCTGGGCAAAGAAACCGAATTTGCCGCGTAGCCGTTGGACGCGAGCACGCCATTGCGTTCTGGTCCCTTTAATGTATAGGTACTGGAACACTCGGCGCGCCCAGCGGGTGTCAGGTAGTATGCGTAGCCGCTCCTCGAAGGCGACTTTGCTGCTGGCGTCTCGAGCCTCGAACGACGACCAGCCGAGGTCGCCCTGGATTGCCTCAACGGCGGCTCAACCATGACACCCCAGGGCCACTCGGTCAATTTCGTGCTTTCCGCGCTCTAGCCAGGCACGTGTGGAGGCCGACATACACACGACGGCATTTGCAAATGTTAGGCCCGGGACGTGCACGGCCTTCCACAGCTCACGCACCATCACATATCGACTACACCCCCACAGACAACGTCTGCGCAGAATGCAGCAGGCGCGCTGGGAGGAGAGTTGTACACGCTCCTCGTGTGCAGCGCATAGGTCTCCTTGGGCACTAAGGGTGACGTCGAGATAGCGGTATTCGGGTGTCTGCGGTATGGGCTCTCCGCTTGGCAGATGCACCGTGGAGACGCTGGTCTTGTCGCCCACGAAGCGCAACACAGCCGACTTCTTCACGTTGAAGCATAACCCCAGCTGTCTATAGATGGTCGGCAGACAGTGAGATCAGCTGCTATAGCTGCACCTCATCTTCGGCCATGTACACGATGTCGTCCGCGAACACAAGGCCCGGGAGAGCCCATACCTCCGGGATGCCGTCCCGTGTGTATGAGAGGGTAAAGACAACGCCGAACCGAACCAAGCGGCGCTCCAGCTCTGCCGTGTAGAGCATGTATAGGATCGGCGACATCGGGCACCTTGTTTTAGCCCGATTTGCACCTTTACAGGCTCAGAGTGGGCATCGGCAAAGAAGGCCACCACGGTGCTGCTGCAGTATAGGCGGCGAAGCAATCCGGTCCACGCTGATGGCATTCCAATAGCTGCCATTCGATGAAGCAGTGGCTTGTGGGGGACGGTGTAGTAAGTCCTACTTACATCAAGGAAGCACGCCACCAGCCCCCGTGACTCCTTGCGAGCGATCTTTGCGAAGGGGAGCAGGCGAGGCCGCGCGCGCGAACGTACGAGTCGATGATGTTGAGGGCCAATTGTAGGTTGTGTTCCATGTCGCCATCACTGCCTCGATTGGCCCAGACAGTGATGTCGTCAGCATAAAAGCTGAAATGTATGTCGGGAACTTGGGCGAGTTGGTGAGGGAGTTGGAGAAGGGCTATGTTGAAGAGAATAGGAGACAGCACAGCACCCTGAGGCGTTCCCCGTGCTCCCAGCGAGACACCGGGGAGCTGGTGATCGCCCAAGGTGAGTGGGGCTGTGCATTTGGAGAGGAAGTCGCGGACGTAATTGTACATCCGTGGACCTACGCCTAGGGCGTGAAGGCCTTCTAGGATGGCTGCGTGGGTAACGTTGTCAAAAGCTTTTGTCAGGTCGACACCGAGGATAGCCTTGGTGTCGCCCGCGGGGGAGTCAAGGATGTGGTGTTTGAGTTGTAGAAAGACGTCCTGGGTGGATAAGCCTGGGCGGAAACCAAACATGCACGAAGGAATTAGGTTGTTATTCTCCAGATATCGGCTAAGCCGGGTGTGGAGAACATGCTCCATGAGCTTGCCCACACACGAAGTAAGGGAGATGGGACGAATGTTAACGGGGAGAAGGGGTTTGCCGGATTTGGGAATAAAGACTACCTTGGCGTCTTTCCACTGAGGTGGGAGGGCGCCGCGCATCCAGCATTCATTGAAGTAGTCGGTTAGGGCTTTGACGGAGGGGGAATCAAGGTTGCGGAGGGCCTTGTTGTGCACTCCGTCGGGGCCAGGAGCTGAGGACGTGTTGAGGCGCTGAAGTTCTGCCTGACTTCCGCCTCAGTGATCGGTAGGTCGAGGAGGTCGTTGGTTGAGCCTTTGTAGTCAGGGTGGTCTGCGGAGGGATATGCGGGGAAGTATAGATCACGAAGCTCCTCGAGGAGTTCCTGCGGGGAGGCCTCGGATGTGTGTATGAGCTTTATGAGGTTGTGTTGCTGGTGTGTTTTGGACTGAGTTGAATCAATGAGATGGCGGAATAGGTTCCAGGTCTGAGGCAGGCTCATGTTGCCGTCCAACCTGTTACAGAGGGAATCCCAATTTTGGCGAGATAGGGTCGCGGCATGTGTCTCAATCTCCTTGTTGAGCCGGGCCAGCCGGCGTTTGAGTGTTCGATTCCAGCGCTGACGCCGCCACCTCCGCTCAAGACCCGCCTTGGCCTCCCATAGGGGCATGAGATGAGAATCCATTGCGTCTGCAGGGCATTCCTCTGGGAGGGGGCGAGTCACGGCGCGGACGTCACGCTGGAGTTGGTCGGTCCAAGTAGCTATGTCTGATATGGTGTTTAGAGTACGAGCTGCTCGGGAGGTGCGGAATGAGTCCCATTTCGTGATGGTAGCATCACGAGGCGGTCTGCGTGTTTGGCCTGAGTGTAGGTGAATCTCGATAATGTATATTGATCACTACCCAGATTCTCCTGGGTGTTACACCACGCAGCGTGGGGGAGGCGGTGGGTGAAGGTGAGGTCGGGAGTAGTGTCTGCGCAGACGCTGTTCCCGATGCGAGTAGGGGTGGTGGGGTCTGTGATAAGGGAGAAGCCGGCCTGTTGAGCTGCGAGCCATACCCTGCGTCCCTTTGGGGTGTCGGTTGTGTAGCCCCAGGCCGTATGTGGGGCGTTGAAGTCCCCTACAATTAGGAGGGGGCATTTGTGTGCGGCGCGCTTGGCAAGCGTGAATAGTCGGTCGAAGTTGTGCCGCAGGCACTTCGGGTGGCTGTATACGTTGAGGATGAAGAGACTGCTATCCCGAGTGTGCTGCGGCACCAGTTCGATGAGGAGATGATCTATTTCAGGGACCTCTAAGGTGTGGGAGATGGTAGTGAGCGCACGGCGTACAAGGAATGCAACCCGAGGGGGTGTAGGAGAAATGGGGACGATGGGAAGGTAGCTGGGTAGGGTAAGGGGATTGGAGGGCTCTTGAAGCGCGAGCACGTCGGGGCCGTCTGCCCGAGCTAGGAACTGGTGAACCAGTCCCCGCTTGGAACCAAAGCCGCGACAGTTCCACTGCCAGATGGTGAGGCTAGTGCGTGGCCTCGCCATCACTGATGGTGTCGTTCGCCGTGCAGGAGTTAGAGAGGGTGTGGAGCTGGGCCTGCTTTTTAGGCTGCGCGGCGGCACTCTCCCCACCAATATGTCCAAAGAGGATCATAATGGCAGGCGCCTGGCGCGGGCGGAAGCCTTGGACCGCCATTTTCGGAGCAAACCAGGAGTCTTCTACGTGGACGCGTCCGGCCCGGACCCCAGGGGATGGTACACGGCCGCGGTTGTCCGCGAGGGTAAAACATTAGACGCCCTTACTTTCAAGGCCCAGTCAGCAATTCACGCAGAAGAGGTTGCCATCGCTTTGGCAGCCTCTCACACCTCCTCCAAAATACATAGTCACCGACTCGCGAGGGGCTTGCCGTAACGTCACGCAAGGGTGGGTTACTCCGCTAGCTTATCGCATTTACCAAAACTGTAGCCGAGACTCGGATCCCGCGCACCGATCTCTCGTTTGGGCTCCAGGTCACCAAGGCGTCCACGGAAATGAGGCAGCCGACGCCGCCGCCCGCGCGCTCTCTCTCCGGGCATTTCCCACGGGACCCGACGCCGACCAGGACACTGATTTCAATCCGATTTATACTTTTAAAGAAATATGCGAGTATTACAAATCCACGCACCAAACTCTTCCCACCCCGTGCAAAGGGCTGGGGAATGTCAACGAGCGGGTACTCCTGCGCCTGCTCACCAACACGATGTTGTGCCCGGCAACTCTGCAACATTTCGATCCTCAATTCGACGGGCGGGGCTCACACTGTGGGGAGGTGTCTGACACTTACCACATGGTGTGGGCCTGCCAACAGAACCCATCCCTACCCCCTATCCCAAACTCCACCCGAGAGGACTGGGAGGCGACCCTGTCCGGTTGCTGCACCCTCGAGGCCCAAAGGGCCTTAACGCAGCGCGCCCGGGCTGCGGCAAACCCCAATGGGGTACCTGCCTAGGCATCCCACCTAGTGGTTGTAAGGGCGTGACCCTTCAAGTCACGACCCCCAACACCTCTCCCTATGATTTAATAAATGTTTTCATCACCACCACCACAAGCTGTCACGTAGCGAGCCTCTTGCTCCTAAAATCTTTCGTCCATTTGGCGAGCGAATTCGTCTAGACGGGTAGTGAGCCTGGAGAATTCATTGGCGAAGGCCTGGATGGCCATCTGCACCGCAGCCTGAATTCTGGCTTCCATGAGTTCTTCGAATTTTGGAGGTAGGACTGGGGTTATCTCGGCCGGGGTTGCTGTGGTCAAGGAGGTAGGGGATGTTGCAGCCCACTTCTTGACTGGTGGTTCGCGAGTAGGGAGGGGTGGCGGTGGAAGAGTAGGGAGAGGTGGCGTTGGAAGAGTTGGGGTAGGAGCGGCCGGGGCCGCTGTGCCCGGGGTAGGAGTTTGGGCCTGCTGATGAGCACGTAGCTGGGCCTGGAGGTGGAGGTTGGTGGTTTGGAGGGAGGCGAGCTGCGTGCGGACACCCAACAGCTCTTCATAGAGGGGTTTGGCGGAGTTCTGGGAGACTACGCCTGCCCAGCTCACCTGATTGGTGGTGCAGCGGCCGGGTGCTTGGGCAGGTGGCCTCGGGGGGACTGGAGGTGGTGGTGGCCTGGTTCCGGTCCAGGAGCGGGACCGGGCCTTGGGCTTGGTAGTGCTAGGCGGCTGTTTCGGTGCGGTAGAGGACGGAAGAGTAATAGATGTGCTTGGGCACCCAGTCTTTTTCGAAGAGAATAATGATAGACTCTGTCGAGCCCATCCGTCTAAAGTCGAGGATTGGAGGGTTCCGCTCGTGACTGAGACGGTCCTTGATTTCTTCGTATGAATGATCGAGAGGGACCCCATGGACCACGCCGCGGGCGCAGTCCTCCGGGGCTGCTTGGTAGGAGTATATGTCGTAGGATGTTCCTTTGATGAGCACGGACTTGATGGCGACGTAGCGGAGTCGGCGCTGCGGGTCGGGTGTGTTGATGAGGATGAGGTGTTGGAGGGTATTGATGATGACTGTGTCAGGCTTGGCCTCTTGAGGTCCGAGGCGAGCTGCTTGCAGAATGGCATCGCGAAGCACTGCGCCATTCACGGTCTGAAGGTTGAGGCCGCCACGGGGACGAAGGATGAACTTATGATCGTCGATGGGTAGCTTGGGGTGGCGTAGCGAAGACAGTTGGGGCGGCCGGGGCAGGCGTCCGGCCGAGGCTTGAGGCAGATTCGGAGTAATGGTGAGAGGAGAGTTGCGACTTGAGCATCGCTTGTCGTGCGCTGATTGCCAGCCGTTGGTAGAGGTCAGTTCGGAGGGTGATATGTCTTCTCCCTCTACTACAATGGGTTCCATGCCGACTTCGAGGCACCGACGCGCCGGTGGTCCGAGCGCGAAGCTGCTTCTCTAGCGGCGTTCGGTATCGGTGACTGCTGCGTCGCGAGGCTTAGCCTCTTAGCGCAGCGCTGTGAGGAAAATATATGGACAAACCGAGAAAAGTTGGTACCGGCAGGTTCCTGACGAGAAGCGGAGGCTGATGATACTAGTTTCAGACGGCTGGAATGAGTTAACCCGGTCGTAAAGGATGAAGTTTGCGGAGCGCATGTGAAGCGCGTCCGCTCACACGGCCTCCGAACGCTGATCTCGTCAATGTGTACCCTAGTGATGCTGGCTGCCAATCTGGGCGACACAAGCGCATAGTCTATGGTGGACCGACTGTTCCGGGCACTCCACGTGATTTGTCCTTCGCAGTCGACCCGGAGGTTGGCTATTTCGAGGCCGAGTCCGTGAGCCCAGTTGAGCAGGAGGTCACCATTGTGGTCCTGGTAGCCATCAAGAGACTGAATATGTCCATTGAAGTCCCCCATGAGCACCACCTCCCTGTTCGATGCCCATCTCCGGATGTCCTCTGTGAGGCAGTGCATAGTCTGGGCATTCCCATCGTGTTGACCGCGCGTCACGGCGAGGTATACCACGCCGACAACAGGCATGCCCAGGATTTGGCCGGCCATCCAAAGGTGCTCATCGCACGTACCTGTCAGCGGCTCCCACTCAGAGTCGCTTCGCCATAACTTTCCGACACCGCCTCCTTTTCGGGACCCATGTTCGCGATTTCTTCCAGCCCAGTGCCACTTGTCGTGGACAAGGGGCTCCTCTACATCCCGAAAGTGTATCTCGGCGACCACAAACAGGGTGAAGGTCTCTTGGTCCAGTGCCCGGTATAGCTCTTCCCATTTTGCCTCCTTCCGTGCGCCGTGGAGGTTCAGGAAGCCTACATTGACTGTGACGGATCGGTGGCGGCGACGTGGGCGGCGCCGTCGATGTCCGAGTGGGGCATTCGGTGGGGCTAGCATCAGGTGGTGTCGAACCAGCTCCCCTACAGCTCCGTACATTGCAGGTAGGGTGACTTGGGGGTCCTTAGGGGGGTTGGAACGGTGCCCCAATGAGGGAAAGTTGGGACTGCGGCTGTCCCCTGTGCCTGCTGAAGTGGATGCTGTGCGTATATGGTGGTCGCGTTCGCCTCTGTCTGTGTCGTACAGTCTGTTGACAGAGGCTGGTGGTGCTGAGATGGTGCCCAGGCATTGCGTGGCTGTCTCGGTGAGTTTCTGTGGTCACAGCGGGGGCGCTGGGCTAAAAAAGAGTTCGTGGCTTCGCTCACCTTCACTGCAACAAACTGGGCTCCCTTAGCGGTGTAGTGAATGCCGTTCTTATCCATCGTTGTTTGGGTCCAGCCCTTGCTCAGGTAGAGGAAGCGATGTCGTTTGCGTGTGCACCACTTTTTGAGCTGCGCATTGGCTATCAGCACGGCCGCACGGATCTCCCCTCCACGGGTGGTAACCTCGGGTATCGAGCATACGATGAGGCCCGCTGGGCGGCCCGCCCACGCATTGTTCAGAGATTGAATAATTAGCTCTGTCTTTCGTCGTAGCACTTCCGCGAGGCCTACATGTACCACGTAGCGGCGTGGGATACGTCTGGCGCGGCCCTCATAGTGGTTGACAAGTCCCATTGCTTGTTCAGTTGATGTTCGCTTGCCGTACAGGAACCCGAGTGCCTGTGGCACAGCGATCGCTTCCCGCAGTGCTTTTGACAGTTTGCCCACGTTCTTATCGACGACGAGGATGAGTTCTCGAGTCACACCAGACGCAGGGTGGCTCCTCTCCTTGACACGTTGGTTGGGACCTCACACTGCAGCATCGCGTATTGAATTGTGCGGCTCTTGGCGGTTGCGTGAGGTTCTTTCTCTGCTTCCTGCGTTGGGACCGTTCACCTTTTTGTGCTGGAGCGTACTGGGTGCATTGCCCAGCCCCGTGGTGGTGTCGGCGACCTCTGTCGGGGTTGCGAACACGTTGTTGGTGGCCAGACTGTTTTCCGGAGTGTCCAGTACTGTAGCGTTTAGGTGGCTCTTTGAGGCCTCTGACTGATATTGTACACTGCCATTCACCCGATGTTCGCCGTCCGCAAATTTTTGGGATGTCAGCTCGCCTTGATCATTTGGTCGGAGAACTGGTTTCGTTTGCTCATCCGAAGCCTGCAGCATAGCCTCCTGTCCGAGCCGCGCGCAGCCATGGTCCTGTGCCTGCTGTGACGTGGTGACCGCGTCCTGCAGCGCTGATCTCGAGGCGAGTTCCCGTACGATTTTTTCCAAGGCGTCTACCCTGCTTTGAAGTTCCTCGCGGGTTTGTTGGTCCTGTGCCGCCAGTCGGGGTGAGAACTCCTCGATTTCGAGGCATATTTTGCAGACGAAGATTTTGTCCGCAGCAGCAATGCCGTCGAAAGGCGTCTCTTCGAGCTAGATCCATCCTCACGCAAAGGGATGAGAAAGGAAGGGAAGGGACGATGGGGGGACCCACAGGCGAAACGCTGGTTCACCTCGTTGGCGGACTGGTGCCGCCATTTTCTGCGGGCTGGTCGAAGGCACTGCCGCGATGTCTGTTTGCTTCGATAACAGGTAGAGCCACAGCGTCAAGGTCGCTGGATCTTGACTGGCACATGGGATTTTTTTTATTAATTTATTTATTTTGTGGTGTTGATCAAATTAGAATATTACTGAATATGTTATCGCTTAAAGCTAATTGATTAGAAAAGCAGAAGAAAAAACAACCACATGCCGCCGGTCGGATCTGTCATATTTATAACGAGCCCCTCATTCCCCTCCCCTTGTTTGCTTAAATGCTTAGCGAGGGCCTCGGTTCTGGCAGCCTTGACGCCATAGGAAGCACAAGAGGGTTATCATGCAGCTTCCGCCCTCTCCGTTCGATGACATTCTACGTCACACCTGCGGTAACTCAGGACGTTCTACGTCCGCCGCTTATGAACGTGGGTGGCGCTGATGAACATTCTCAGGGTTAGGTTACTTGTAAAACATAAATACCCCCGAAAGCAGAAGGTTTGACAGCCGTCGCCGTAGCTCAGAGGTAGAGCACCGGACGCGTAATTCGGAGGTCGTGGGTTCGGATCCCACCGGCGGCATGTGGTTGTTTTTCTTCTGCTTTTCTAACCAATTAGCTTTAAGCGATAACATATTCAGTAATATTCTAAATTGATCAACACCACAAAATAAATAAATTAATAAAAAATCCCCTGTGCCCCTTGGTTTCTGTGGCTGTTGGCTTCTGTCATATATATATATATATATATATATGCATGTGTGCGTGCGCGTGTGCGTGCGTGTGTGCGCGTGTGTGCGTGTGTGTGCGTGTGTGCGCGCGTGTGTGTGTATGTGTGTGTGCGCGTGCGTGTGTGTGTGCGTGTGCGCGTGCGTGTGCGTGTGCGTGTGCGTGTGTGTGAGAGAGATCTGGACACACGGGGAGGAAAAACTAAGTTTATTTCCAACTTCAACAACGCTCACACTAGCATCTCGTTTTCATCTTCATATTCAGCTTCGTCATTGAATTTTCTTGATGTCCAGATGACTATCACGGGAAACAAACTTGAGACAACAGTTTACAGAAAACCCATTACCGACATCAGTACTTACACTTCCAGAGCAGTCACACCCGACATTGTAAAACCTCCATCGCTTACAGTCAGTCCCTACGTTTCCGGAGGATTTGCTCTAAAGATAGCGACTTTGAATCAAACTGCGAGCAACTCCGGGCAGACCTAGCACGACAGAAACACCCATTGTCAGTTATCGACGATTCAATCAAGAAAGCTTCAAGGCATGACTGGCGCGAACTCATAAATGGCAAGAAGCAGCCACGCCCGAACTCTCAAGTCAATCTTGTCCTTATACATTCGGCGTCAATCCCCAATGTTAATGCAGTTCTTAAGAAACACCACAACACCCTTCTACAGAGTGAAAGGATGAAAGAAGTCATCCCTGCTCCCCCACGCGTTGTGTATAGGAACATCCGTGATATCATAACATCATCTACAATCGGGAACCGTAGCTTCAGAGGATCTGCGCCGTGGAATAAACCTAGGTGTAAACTCTGTCCGATGATGGAAACAACTACTAGCGCCAAAAGCTCAGCGTCATTTTTTTATTTATTTATTTATAGATACTGCGATCTTGTACAGATCATAGCAGGGTGGGACAAAACAAAATACAAGCATATAAACACACACAAATTCACAACATTTACAGGCACTTTTCAAACAGAAGTAAAGAATTTTGATTAACAGTCTCGCTATTAAGTTTGTTCCAATCAGTAATTGTCCTCGGAAAAAAAGAATATTTAAAGCAGTTATTTCGCGCGTTCAAAGGGGTGATTGTTAGTGCATGCCTTTGTCTCGTGTTATAACCTGAGGAGTAAGAAAAATAATTAGAGGTATCAACTTTATAATGTCCTTTTATAAGCTGGAAAAAAAACTTTAATCGACAAACACGATTGCGCTCAGTGACGGGGGGTAACCCACTTCGCCTCACGAGCTCACTTACAGATGCACGGCCATATGAGTTAAAAACAAATCTAGCTACTTTATGCTGTATTCGCTCTAATTTCTGAATATTTGTTAACGTGAAAGGGTCCCAAATGATTACGGCATATTCTAGTAACGGACGGATGAGGGAATTGTACGCCAATAGACGAACACTAGATGGGGATGACTTTAGGGAGCGCCTCAAGAAAAATAGTTTCCGCATTGAGTTTGCTACTACAGCGTCTATGTGTTTTGACCACGAAAGGTTGTTAGTAATCCATAGGCCCAAATATTTATACTCTGTCACTTCTAATAATGATATGCTGTTAGTACCGTACACAAAATGAAGAGGCATTTTCTTGTTTGTAATTTTCATGAACACGGTTTTTTCAAAATTAATGCACATCTGCCATTTGTTGCACCACGCAACCACCTTCGCTAGGTCATTATTTAGACGCACCTGGTCGTCAACTGAAGACACCATTTGATACAGGACACAGTCATCCGCGTACAGCTTCACGCGAACTGAAAGATCTGCCACAATGTCATTAATAAACAACAGAAATAAGAGTGGTCCCAAAACAGATCCCTGGGGGACGCCAGACATAACCCGGACACTGCTAGAAGAAATATTGTTCAGAGTGACGAACTGACATCTGTTCGAGAGATAAGCTTTAATCCATGCAAGTATCCTGTCGTTTTTAATGTAATAACTTAATTTATGAATTAGTTTGTTATGTGACACCTTATCGAATGCTTTACGGAAATCCATGAATATTGCGTCTGTTTGTTTTCCCTGGTTAATCGACTGAGCAAAGTCATGCACAGTTTCAACTAACTGTGTACTTGTGGAAAACCCACGCCTGAAGCCATGCTGAAAACCTTCTCATTCCAGATAAAAGGTAACTTCTCATGCGACAGCGCTAATGTTGTCTACCTCCTGGAATGTGGCACCTGTAAAGCTCAGTACGTGGGGCAAACAGTTACACCGTTCAGAATTCGCATCAACAATCACAGATCACATGTGCGGACGCAGCCAAATCTCCCACTTTCAAAACACATAAACAACTTTGGGCATCCATTCGATAACTTTACAGCTATTGTACTTCAATCGGGGTTCAAAACGCATTATGAGCGCGAGAGCTGTGAATCATACCTGATTCACAGATTTAACACATTCTCAAGCGGCATCAACGAAACAGTAGGCCGGCCATCATGCTTACACCCCTAGAATACCAAATAATTATCCAAGACATGTTGATGGCAGACACTGACAGAACGGGCGTCAGGAAGCATAGCAAGCATTTCTTTCTTCTTTTTTTCCTGCATTGCCAATTATTTAGTGTTTTTTCCCCCTTTTCTATAAATTTTTTATTTTTTGTTTTTAAGTATTTTTGTATTGTCATGCCTTGTATTGCATTGTCACGCATTTCTCTTCTGCGCGCGCTCACGCGCAGTGAAGAATTACATTTGTCTTAACACGGTATATTGTACTTGCCACTGACTGCAGTTCGTTTCTGGTGTTGTGTGTGTGTGTGTGTGTTTGTTGTTAGCCTTGCGTCTTTTTCTTTTGTTGTGTATTGAGTGGTTGTGTAAGGATTCTCCTTTTTTGTGTATTGAGTGGTTGTGCAAGGATTCATTAGAAACTTGTGTTTTTTCCTAATGACCTATCTTGTATCGTGTTGTGCTGCCACAACCCTTCTCTGAGTGGGATTTTTCATATTCTTGTGTAGTAGCGTTTTTTTTTTTTGGAGATGTTTCTTTGACATTCCTGCGGACTTCCATGCCTAGAATTTTCACCTGAAATGTTGCCTTATCGCTGTGCGGCTGCCAGGCGCTTCGCGCTTGTCGCCGCAATGCGTCATGAGGGCCATTTTGTAGTCTTGTGCTGTAAAGTTTTTTTTTTGGTCACAACCCTGTGGCAGGTGTGCGCTGTAGAGCTTCACGCTTGTCATCGACTTTTCTGTCGTTACCTCCTTCCGAACACCTGCCGCCTTTTCAAGTTGTAACCAACGTTTTTTTTTTTAAACTTCTCCCCTCACCATTGTTTGCATTTGTGTTTTACACTGTTTCCTGTACCTCGCGGATGCTATAAAAGCTGCTTGTTTAAAATACTGTAATACACTCGAATTAAATCTTGTTATGTTTTTCAATTTCTGGTGACTATCTTATATTAATCTATCAGCTGCCAAGAAATATATATATATATATATATATATATATATATATATATATATATATATATATATATATATATATTATGGGGGCATGGGCAGTGTTGATGAAAAGTCGTACAATCGCACTGCGAACCACAGCTGCTGAACATGCCCCGACTGCCGTCGAAAAACTGCAGCGCTGATCTACTTGAAATTTTTTGCTGAGACTCTTTAATTTTCTTCTTCATGCACGTACGTCTCCCTGATGATCACTTGTTTCGCGCTTAAAGGCCGAATATGACTTTGCTGCGGCCGATTACAAATGACGGCATACTTATTGCGTGCTAGATTTATAGCCGCTACGGGCAAGGAGGGCGACCCCCTCTCCAAGAAGAGCTGACGGTGTGAGCATGTCCCGTGGCTTCTGGGACGACGATTCAGCTTCCGATACACAAAGGCGCGTTTGTTTTAGATATAGCGACAAAGAACACTACTAAGCGTGAACTTGTGAAGAGGAGGGAAAAATTTACTTCTGTGCTAGCAGGAGGCAGAACAAGAACGGTATCCATTTTTGTGTCTTTTCTGCACTGTTGTTTGTCATGTTTCCCCTTGTAACTTTGAGCACATACGTGTCCAGAGGTACGACTGCGAGATCACAGTATCCATAGAACGGAATCTTAGTGCATATTTGCACTGCTAACATTGCTTTCTTGTGAGCTTTTTTTTAAGACTCGCTCTAAAAGCCATGCTTTTCTTGTGACGCCCCAATGCGTAAAAAAAGAAGAGCGGTGAGGACAGCAATTATCTAGCTATCGCCCTATTTCCTTGACATCAGTACCCTGCAAATTACTTGAGTACGTAATCATCACTAACCTCGTTAACTTTTTCGAATCAAGCCAGTTTTTCTATCTTCCCAGCATGGATTCCGCAAATTATACTCATGCGAAGCACAACTAGTCACCAATGCTCTACATTCATTTTTAGATTCATGGTTCATTACCGATTGTGCGTTTCTAGATTTCTCCAAGGCATTCGATAAGTTTAATTATCAACTCCGTTTGCTAAAAATCAGTCGCCTTAGATCGATCCTGTAGTACTTAACTGGATAATTGCATTTCTGTCTAACCGCACCCAGTACGCCACAGCTAAACAGACGGACTCTCTTCAAGTAGCCGTCCAATCAAGAGTGCGTCAGGGATCCGACTTGGCTCCATTACTTTTTCTTATTTATATTAATGACTTACCGAACTGTGTTTCTATAGCTCCACCGCTGCTAAACGTTGTACTACTACTATTAATATTAATAATTTAAATACTACTATTATTACTACAACTATTACTATATTACTATACTATTACTACTATTATACTACTGTACTATTAATAAACTATTACTGCCGCCGCGGTGGCTCAGTGGTTATGGTGCTCGACTGCTGACCCGAAAGACGCGTGTTCTATCTCGGCCGCGGCGGTTGAATTTCTATGGAGGAGAGATTCTAGAGGTCCGTGTACTGTGCGATGTCAGTGCACGTTATAACCCCAGGTGGCCGAATTTCCGGAGCCCTTCACAACGGCGTCTCTCATAGCCTTAGTCGCTTTTGGAAATTAAACCCCATAAACCAAACCAAACCAACAAACTATTACTATACTACTCGCGGTGAACGTTCTGTGGCACTGCAGCAAAGGTTAGGCAGGAAAAGGAACTTGGTGGACCTCTGTTTCAGCGTCATGTGCCTGAACTGACATGTGGCATCTGTATTCACTTGTTTCTTTGCAGGTGGCCACCGTGAAATGTGTGGTGACATTCTGCAGGGCACCGGTTCAGAGGATTATCTGGTCGTGCTCATGACTTCAGCACACATTGCAATTGCTGTCCGATTTTATGCGCCATGTGTTTGGCTTTTGGAAACAAACATCGCCAGAAATGAACGGAACGCATTCCATTGCCGCACTGCTACCTCTACAAATGACAAACATCACGTGAGGAGCGAATGGCTTCAGGAGTGTTGGAGTGAATGCTAGGCATCAACCCTGCTGTATACATTCATGGCACTCGGCAAAAAAGAAAACAACGCACAGAAAACATTTCTGAAAGGTATGCACGAGCGTAGGTGTACATTTTGATACGCACCACGAGGCTGAAACAATGCTGGCATAACTTGCCATTGTTTCCATTCTACGAAAACTACCCATAGCTTTCTTGAGCGGTGTGTGAACTACAGGCGCGAAAATCGATGCAATCGCGTTTAGTGATCCCTCTCTGCGGCAACGTAGAGGAGTGCAGCATGAGCACTTGTAAATGTGGCGGTTTTGCAACGGGTGTCCCACAAGCGCTGGATAATATATAATTGATTTTCTTCTTTCATGCAGTTTCGGTTTCATCAGCCGGACGATGGCTGTGATGTTTAGGTCACGTGACGCACGAAAAAAAACGGCAATATAAATGCTGATACATAATTTTAAATCACTAGAGCACTTAAACCAGCCTGTTCCAGCACCTAAAATGACAACAAACGATGTACCAGCAGTTATATTGATGTTTTCTGGCGCCTCACCGGAGCCCAACGTCAACCACACGTCACAGGCATCGTTCGGTTGATGCTCAAGAAGAAATGCAATTGAAATTATTTCGCGGTCGTAGGCGAACAACACGGGGTGCTTCGTGTACTCCAATGTCTGGCGCATCGTCTCAAAGAAGGAAGCACGCAAGCAAAAATTTGGTGCCTATAGTTCTTTAACAGCGCACTGGAATTGGAACTGCATCCTAGCCATACACCTAAGGCTTAGTATTGACCCAAAAAGTTTTCTCCGCGATGGAGCGCCAGTGATGGTAGCGATAGCAGGAGCGCGTGCTAAGCGCCGGCACAATTAACGTGTATGGCAAACTTAATGTCACGATTAACGCATCAATTTTAACCCTTTGACAGCGCAAGGAAATTCTGCAGCGCAACGAGTGCTGTGTAAGTGTGCTGGGCAGTGTTCTTTTAGCGCCCGAAGGAGAGTTAATCGTGCTATATGCTGGCGTGGCCGCGGAGCTGCCTGAGCCTCGCAGTCCCCAATGAAAGAGCCGCGGCGCGCCAGTCGGCAGAAAATGGCCGCGCCAGAGAACGGCTCTAAACATGAAGGACTCTGGATTCTGGTCGTCTGCATTGGCCACTGACACAGACAGGCAGGCGCTCAGGAACAAAATGTACGCAGCGTTCACTCCGTCCGTGCGTATGGCTGATCCGACGGATGCGATGGTGAGAGCTCCAGAACGGACTCAAGACTTGCCATCATGTGGTCCATGACTACAGCGCAACGAACGGGACAAGAAGAAGGACACAGGCAGGCACACAACACAGCGCTATAGTGCCTATTCTAGGCACTATAACAGCGCTGAAGAAAGTCTAGACACTCAGATCACCGGGCCGGTAACCGCTGGCTATCCTCATTACGTCATTTCCGGGGCATGCGAGAAGATGGTTCAAAAGATAAAAACCCTAACTGCCAACCCAAGGACCGGCCGCCCAAGAAGATTGCTGTTCTTCCTTATATTCATCACATGTCTCGTGGGCTTACGAAGGTCGCAGCATGTTATAACGTCCATGTTGTTCTTTCAGCATCAAAAAGCTCAGCAGAATTTGTCGCGCGGTAGAGGATAACATCAAACAATTAAGCGCTGGTGCGCGCAAGAGGTGTGACACTAGACATGCAAATCCGTTCATCGCCTGCAATCGAAACGTGGAGTACATGATCCCTGCCACATGCGGGGCTATGCATATCGGTCATACAGGTCAGTACATCAACACGCGTCTCACAGAACACCGCGCAGAGCATTAGAAAATGGCACGGGCACGCACCTTGCACATCATGTACAAAACCACCGCGAAGAAGACAAATCCTTGCAACCTCAACTGGAGCGAACTACGATAATCTTGGCATCGCGATCAGAGGACAAGAGATTGTGGAGACGTACCACATTGCCAAAGGCTGTGTCTGCGAACCTCTATTCTGCTGTCGAGGAAAGAACTTGCATTTTTGGATCCGTCTTTTTCTGTCTTGTTCCTTGCCGTTTTCTTTTACTTCCTCTTTTTCTTTCAGAGGTTTTTTCCTGACTCTTATTCATTCTGAGCGTGGAAATAAAACGCCTTTGATGCTAGTAAGCGCTTGTCGTGTGTGGCCTTTCTTCGGTGTGCTCGTCTTTTCCCGCTTTAGTATCCATTATGAATCTATGCCAACGTGCCCAACATGAAATGCTTTTAGCTGCCGTTGTCGGCAGTGCGGTGACGTCACGCCGAGACCGAGAGCCATCATCCGGGCTCTGAAACGAGAACATCCGGGCACCGTACGAGACTTAACGAGACTCTCAAGCCCTCCTACGCGACCGGCATGCATGCGCCGGTTGATCTCCAAACGAGTCAAAAAATAACTGCTTCCAGTGCCTTCTCAATGTTTATCAAGATATCAGTCGAGCTGTGCGTTTGAATGCACGGAATTATAATTTCCGATTTCTAATAACGCGTGCAAAAAGCACATAAATGCCACGATACACTTCGTTGTCATACGTGATCTCTTAGGGGCTTCGCGCATCGAAGCAAAGCCGCGCAGGCGCACAGGGGCCCGGGGGAGAAGCGCTGCGTTCAAAGGGCAAGGCATCGCGCCGAACGGGTGGTGGCGTTCCTCCCTTCCTGTACGGTGCGGTTCGGGTGTCCACCGAGATGACATTAGGCCCGTAAACATTTCATGCTTACTCTACTCTCGGTTACGGGAGAGGCAGAGATTTTTTTGCCCTCCTTCAGTTATACTACTGCCGAACTAATATTCGCGCTTTGAGCTATGTCGCACGGTAGTGACAGAAAGGTGTGCGCTGCATGTGTTGGCGTGGACAACGCTGTGGCAGAAACACGGCAATGGAACACAGACCGCCAGCGTAGAAAGGTAAATTGGCACGGAGGATGAAAAAGTTGAAGACGCGCATAACTGTCTCCGTGAGTCAATGGACACCTCAATCGCGCATTAAAGTATATGTGGCGGTGGTGTCCGCCTGTAAAAAACTGTGCTTTAGCACAATATTTTGCGCTTATTGCCAGCCATTTTTTTATGTTGTGTCAATTGGTGCCGGGCCGAAAAGGTTAACACGCACAGCACGCTTCCCTAACAAAGGAATTGTGTGAACGGAGACGTGCGAATTAACTTTAATGAAATACAAAGAGTCTCACAAAAATGTACGTACTCATAAATTTCGTAGACTAGGTGTTTGTGCTGAAAAACATTTAGAAATTAGTTTCTTTATTAATCATGGGACAGGCCAGTGCTGTGCGGCCATCATACGGCTAAAGCGAATGTTCCAAATTCCCCGCTGGTGTATACGGCAGAGGCTGATACAGATCGATGCCGACACGATCAAATGGTTGGTCCGGGCAAGGGAGAGACTGTAGTGGAGCAGGCGGATGTGGTGAGGGGGCCTGCGACACTGGCAGTCGGCACACGAGCGCACATACCAAATGGCGAAGGTATTCGCGAATTAACCAATCCATGCGGGACATGGCGGCGCAGGCAAGAAACGAAGAGCGGAGGCCCAATAGCAGACGCCCCTCGCCAGCCTACGTTAGCATAACGCTCATAGAGCCGCAAAAAAGGAAAAAAAGCGAACAGGAAACCAAATTTGCACCATGCCTCAGTCCGTGTGAACGCAGTGACACTCCATTTCATAAATCTTCGTGCTGTAACAATCGGCGCCGAAGGATTGGCCGTATTGTGATTCCCCGCGGATCTGGAAAAGTCACACCGACAGTACAGTTTTCGTCAGTTCTGGTGGTACGATATCGTCTTTCCTATAGCATCTGATATCTCCTCCTAAGGTTGCCAAGCTGCGAAACTCCTGCGCAGCTGCTGTGCCCGTACTCGCCTTTGTTATCGCAACATCGGCACGCCTAAACAACGGCAACAGCTGGGATAAGAGCGCACTTCGGTCTTGCGCTATTAAGTTAAGGCTATTACGAATGATGTGTGCAGAGGAGCAATCTATGATTGTCGGCTTTTTTCGTCGCATCTGTTCTCAATGGGCCGGTGGCACTGGGCTCAATACTGGACCGCTACTGCGACAAGGGTCGGCGCCGCTCGCCTGACTGTAAATTTATGCACTTGAAGCATGAACCCCGTATCTGTATTGCGTAGGCTGCGAAGAGGCGACGCACGGCCGACACGGCAGCCGTTACACAAGTGCCTTTATTCCGAACAAGGTCCAAGCCGAGGAGCCAAGTCCGCACAACCAGCGGCGGGCGAGCAGAGAAGCGCGCTGGAAGCTATGCGTTGCTCGCTCGCAAGGAGGTGCCGTTGGCATGGAGTGAAACTTGAAGTGAATGAATTTCAGAGCGCTCACTTATCTACACTCTAATAAAAAAAGGGTTCGTTTCATAGCCAATGCTGATTATCACGCCCCTATCGGCCACCTGTTTTCACAGTATACAATATCATTTCAGCTCATAACCTGTATAAATATTATTTAGCGACCAGGTATGAAGAAGCTATTCGATACAACCATCGAGGTCTTCTAGGCCTACTTCACCTAAAACAAACTAGTCCTGCTTATGCTCTCTGACATACAGAAAAATGATTTATTCCTTTTTGCCGCACTAATTATGGAAAACATGGTCCGTTTCAAAATCACAAAACTGGTGAATCACCTGTTGTCAATAAACACTGGCATTGAAAAAAGTGGATTGCGAGAAATTCGCGATGCTTTAACATGATGGAATTGTTGCTGCATTATGAAAGTGTAATTAAGTGTATGCAAGCATGTTTTAGTATGAATATGCTTTATACTGTGTAAAAAGTGTTACCCAATGAAAAATCTTCTGAACGCTCTATAGTTTATGCTGTATGCCTTGTAAAAGAGGGCCCGGGGATACCTCAAGTGATCAATGATCCCTTTTTACCCGGAGCTACTCCCGTCTATGATGTGAATAAATTTGAATCTTGAAACATTGTTGATGCGAATCCTTGCAGAGCTACAGAGTACAAACAGCAATTGATTTGAAAGCGATAAGCTAAATATCTAAATGAGAAATGAAATGTGGGTGGCGATATGGGCTTTCATAAAGCAGCGTGAATTCTTCTTGGCAGCATGTCACTCTTAAGTTACTAAACCAAACCAAAGCATAGCAGATGCAATGCGGAATGGACATGTGGTTCCAGAAAATGTTTAACTCAAACAGGCATTCATTCTGATAGCGTTTTACTGTATGCTGTACAGATTTAACTCGTACATGGAGTGTGGCCCTAATTTACAATTTTTGTACTTAGGACAAATTTATGTAGTATTTACCAATGCGGATGCCCGCTATATTGTTGCTGTAGTAGAGAATGACGAATTCCACACATGTTCCATTAACGCTGTCGAGTCATACCCTTAAGGAGGAGCTTAAGTGTTCCCTGTAGTATTTTTTGTCACCGACGAATTTATGATTAAATCATAAAGTTTCCATACCATCATGTTACATTTCTAAGCTGCGCTGCCGAAGGAGTGGCACACAGCTTTGCCTCATCCATAGTTACAGCGAGAGAGACAGGACAAGAGAGGACGACAGAACACAGCGCTGTAACTCTAACGCTGTAACACTCTTGTCCTGTCTCTCGCGCTGTAACTATGCAAGATCGCCACCGATTAGCCCAACAGCTTCCTTTATCTGCCTCATTCACTGCGAAAGGTTACTGCATCATGAAGAGACAATTGTGGGTGCGCGGAACCCTTGTGTGAGCGTCTTCTCTGGGAGTAGCTACGAAGATATTAAGGGGAAAACTTTTAATGGCTCATCGTTGTCCGTCCGTCCGCGAGAACTGTCACACTATTGCTGTAAATCATCCTAATGACGTCATCAGTGGTGTAATACGCCGTAACCAAAAATCACTAAATTCATCGTGGCATAGTATGTCGTAAACAATAATTAGCAATTAGTCATTGATTAGTAATTAATTATCAACCAAACCATTAGCCGTTACAAGACGTTTCCTAGACATCGGCACGTGGTCGGCAGCGCCCGCGCCGCTTCCTTCTGCGCATGCGCTTGGCGCATTATTATTATTATTGTGGTTACGTGGGGGGAATGTGCTCGGCTTCTGCCACCCTCATCGTGGGGGCACTGCTTGGAGCGGAGAAGGGGAGTGGGGATGTGGGGGCGGGGATTCGCTTGCGACGCGTACACAGTGGACGTGGTCACCATGACTCCGGGCATCTTGGCTCAGGCCGCAGCAGTCGTGTCATTGGCTCCATGTCAGGTGGACCGGTCTTGGGTGGACCCTGTGCAGCTCGCGCAGGGGTTCGCGCAAGGGGGGAGGGATGGTTGGGGCTCTAGGAGTGGGAGTCGACTTGAAGGCCGACTGGGGGAGGAACCAGCTCATAGGCGAGAGGCCAGGCCAGAATTGTCTGCAGGAATTCCAGCAGCAGCCGGAAGGCCTGGGTCTGGCTGCGTCCAGGATGCAGCACGTCCTGGTCCGAGTAGGCAGGCAGGAAGAGGCTATTGTAGCCTACTGTCATGGTTTTGCGGGCTGCCTCCAGGGACGGGCAGGCGCAGAGCAGGTGGCCCAGGGTCTCATCGGCCCCGCAGGAGGAGCAGGCTGGAGAGGGGGCTCTGCCGTGGCGATGCAGGCGGGCCTGTGTCCAGGAGCAGCCCGTTCGCAGTCGCAGGAGCAGGGTCCGCTCCCTCCGTGGCAGGCTGTCAGGCACCCTTAGGAAGCGGTCACCTGAGGCCACGCGAGGGTCCGGGTGGAGGGCCCGTACGTCCTGCCGGAGGGCAGGGCGGGCGAAGTCCAGCTGGACGACTGCCGATAAATCGGGGAGCCGTTGGTGTGGGCAGCCCCGGCCAGCTGGTCCGCAGCCTCGTTGCCGGCAATGCCAACATGCGATGGCAACCACTGGAGAGAGACTGGACGGCCCGCATCCTGGATGGCCATCAGACGGGCCGTGAGGGTGGCCACTGTGTGCTGTGTGGTCTGGGTCTGCCGCAGGAGCAGGAGGGCCGCTCTCGAGTCAGTCAGGATGACTGCAGGCTGTTGCCCGGGCATCAGGAGGAGGAGGTCAGCTGCCAAGTGGAGGCCAGCCAGCTCTGCTGCCGTGGAACTGGCCGGGAACCCGAGGTGACACGAGAGTGCTACACCCAAGGCCGGTGCCACACAGGCTGCGGCCGCTTGGCCTGTGGACGGGAGGACCGAGCCATCTGTGTGTACACCTGGAGGCGTTCTTCCAGGGATTCTTGCAGCAGGGTGGCGACTGACTGTCGCAGGGCAGCAGCAGGAGTTCGGCGCTTGCTGCAGTCCTTGATGTCCACCGTGATGGGGAGCGGTGTACGTGTTGGAGGAGGTGGGGTTGGTGCCTGGGCCGCAAGGGGACCGAAGAGACGATGGAAGATGCTCCACAGGAGCCCCATACGGGAGGCCGGTGCATGGCAGAGCCGGGACAGTAGGGCCCCACCATCCGGTGCATGGTGTAGCCTATCGACATGCTTGAGTCCCGTCTGGAGGAGGAGGAGGAAGATTGGCCAAGTCCCTGCCTCGGCGTGGGTGGCAGCGATGGGGGAGCTGCGGGGGAGGCCCAGGCATTGCCGCAGGACAGCGCGGTGGGCGAGTTCCAGGGACCTCAAGCGGGCGGTCGGCAGGGTCACCAACGGGAGGGCATACGTCACGAGGGACGTGGCAGCTCCGTTGTAGAGGCGGAGGGCCCAGGATTGGGAGCAGCCATTACCTCTGGCCTGGAGGCACTGGACTGCCTGGCCAATCTGTCGCAGGCGAGGCAGGAGGGTCTTCACAGCAGGTAGCCAGGCGAGACGACGGTCGATCTGTAGGCCGAGGTACTTCACCTTGTCCCGCCATGTGAGCTCGGCCCCACCTAGCTGGAGGGTGGTGATCCTTGCCCGGAGTCCTCTGCGGTGGTACAGCAGGGCCTCCGTCTTGGACGATGACACCGTGAGGCCGATGGAAGTCAAGTAGGCCTGTGCAGCGTCCAGGGCCCTCTGGAGGGTGGTTCGCATGGAACGGATCCTCATAGGCGAGCCCCTCACCCAGAGGGCCACGTCGTCAGCATACACAGAGCACCGCACCTGGTGGGGGGACCTGGATCTGAGGGAGGCTGCCAGCCCGGCGATGGCCAGGTTAAACAGGAAAGGGCTCAACACTGAGCCCTGTGGCACCGAAGCTCCAACAGGCCGTGGCGTGCTGAGCTGCCCGCCAACACGAACCCGGAAGGTGCGGCCCTGGAGGAAGGCCCGGACAAATGCCAGGAGGGGCCCGGTGACACCCAGGCGGCACAGGGCCTCAACGATGGCGCTATGTGGCAGCGTGTCTAAGGCCGCCTGGACGTCCAGCAGGACCAGCATGACGGCGTCCCCATCGTGCTCCAGGAAGTTTTGCCCTGGAGGGACTTCCTTACAGAGGCTGCGGAACTCTGGCCAGCGGACCACCATGTACGTCTCGTCGTCCTGGGGCCTCCTGGGGGCTGGAGTCAGGAAGAGGGGGAAATGGTCCGACCCCCAGGTGTCGGCTGGTTTCTGGTACTCGTACCGGATCCCTGGTGTCGTGAATGCCAGATCCAGTGTAGATGAGTGCCGGAGGGTGATAAAGGTGGGAGGTGGGGGCTTCAGGAGGCAGAGGCCTGCCCGGAGCATGGTCTCCATCAAGACTCGGCCCAAGCGGCTGGTGTGCGGCAGCCCCACTCCTTGTTGTGGGCGTTGAAGTCCCCGCATACCAGGGCCCTGGGTCCGAGGCGGCACAGGACTTGCGTCAGCATAGAGGCATCCCAGCTTACCCCTGGGTGGATGTAGATGGATGCCACGGTGGTGTCCATGGCACCCATCCGGACAGTGACTGCACAGGCCTCCAGGGGCCCGGAGAGGACTCCAGCCAGGTCCACAACCACGTGAGGCAGGCCGGTCCGGACATAGACAGCACTCGGGTCTTCTTGCTGGTGGCCCGGCTCGAGGCAGGGGGAGCTGCAGCAGCCTGTTGTGGTGCAGCGGGTAGCCCATGCGTAGCCCAGGAACACAGGGAGGCGCAGGGAGGATGGATCCAGGCGGGTTTCCTGGAGTGCCAGGACGTCATAAGGAAGGCGGCCATCTGCGATGAGGCATGCCAGCTCTGCATGTTTGGACGGAGTGGCCTCACATCCCATTGAAGGATGTGAGGCAGTGAAGGAGCCTTAGCCCCTCTAGCCATGATGGTCCTGTGGGGGGCTCTGAGTGGCCAGGGCAGCCACACAGAGTTTCCTCGCCTCCGAGTTGGCGGGGAGCTGGGGGAGGAGGGTCTCGACAGCCAGACGAAGGGCCGCAGTCACCTCAGGATCAAGAAGTGGGGCTCTGGAGGACCGCCGGACAGCCTCTGCGTAGCTGGGCCTAGGCTTGCTGAGGGTCTGGGGAACACCGCCTGGTGGCCGCCTGTCTGGGGGGGCTCTCAGCACTTTCAGTAATGACCGCCGGTCGTCTGGGTTGGCGGTCTGCCGGAGGGCTGAAGTCACTTGGCTCTGCTGTTGCCTGGTTGGGCAGGTGGGGTCAGTGGCCTTATGTCCACCCCTGCAATGGAGGCAGATGGGAGCCTGGGCTGTGCAGGCTGATTGGAGGTGAGGATCGCTACAGGTTGTGGGTTTCTAAGTGAACACAGGCCACCACCCACCGCGGGTTCGAGCTTCGCGCGAGCCAAGGGCCCCGATCAGCCGTCACCACACACACACTGGGACACCGATGCGGTGCACTCAACCTCCGCTGGGAGGAGAGCGATTCGCCGCAAAGAAATAAGCCTCCAAGTTCACAAAGGAGACGTTTATTCACGTCGTCCTTCAGCAGGTACACACGCACTCAATAGTCACCCCGTCCCGGGGGCGCGCGAGGAGCAAGGCTCCGCTGCGCGCACGAAGCGACTCGAGCAATGTGCGCCGCTAGCACGCCGCTGCAGGAGAATGTCCCCGCGGCAGTGCTGTGATCTCTCTCTCGTGTCGACCGTTGGGCCGGTTGCGAGAGAGAGTGGGCATTCAACGCAAGGTACGCCTGTCAGAGGTCGCTGGACCCCGCTGGACAGGCTCGAGCCGCTGCAGGTCAGAGGACACGTGCGGGCGAGCTCGAGTAAGCACTGGTCCGAGCGGCAAAGCCGGCACGGACAAACAGTAACGTACGCACCTTACGCTGTCTCGGAGGGATCTCTCTCTCTGGGCCCCGCTCGGACGGTCGCGCAGCGCGCGGCCGCCCAAAGCGGGTCCCAAATTCCCGCCAAAAGGCGCCAATGGCAAAGGCCCTTGGGGAGCCGGGGCGGAGCTGTGGCTAAATGACAGTGATTAGTCACCCAGCCGCCTCTCCACCGCCTGAGGCGGGAGCAAGGGAAAGAGGAGAAACAACGCGGGAGGCCGGCAGTAGTAGTAGTAGTAGAAAACTTTATTGACAAGCAAAACAAAATGCTCGAGGAGAAATGTACAATGGGTGGTGCCTTCATTTCAAAACTCCACTGGCCTTGGCTGCCGCTCTAGCCTGCGCAACGAGTGAGCGCTGCTGATCAAGCTCTGAGCTGAGCAGAGAGGTCTCCCATTGCTCCTTCGTTCTATGTGTTGTGATGTCCGGGGGTTTCGGGCCCTTACATCCCCATGTAATGTGGTATGCATCGGGCCGGTCTTCGCACCACGGGCATTCTCCTTCATAGCGCTCGGGGAAAATGATGTTGTATTTGTGTAGATTGGGGAATGTATCGGTCTGGAGTTGCCTCCAGTCCCGAGATTCTTGAGCGTTAAGCTTTTTATGCGGAGGGGGAAAGTGCTGTCGTTGTGATCTTAGAAAGTGGAGTCGCGTGTTGTAGGTGACGGGAACTTCGGTAAGAGAGCTTGGGTCGGGGTTGGAGCCCGCTCGGTTGGTATGTCCTCGAGCTAGTGCGTCCGCGACCTCGTTGCCCTCTAATCCCGCGTGACCAGGCACCCACGTTATCTGATGCTTGAGGGAGGAATTAGCGCTCATAGAGTTGGTTACTATGCCCAACAGCCTTTTAGGTATTCTGCCTGCAAGTAGGAGCCGACAGGCTGCTTGGGAGTCTGTCATGACGTGCACACCCTGGTCACGGGCGTCGCCGTACTGGATCGCCAGTAGGATTGCTGCCACTTCTGCTTCCATGATCGTCGTGTGTTTCAAAGAGGCGCTGACAACCTCGTTGTGGGAGGAGTTCACAGCAACTGCCGTCGCCCGCATGGCCTCGCTGTGTGTTGCTGCGTCGACGTACACCGTGTGGGGGCTGCGTGCCGCCGTCCGCTTCACGTAGTCGATTCTGGCTGAGCGTCTGCCCGAGCCGGCTTCGCTCGACATGTTTTTGGGAATCGGGGCGACGTGCACCCGCGAGCGATATGTTGTTGGGAGGTTGGTCGTGCTCTGTATTATGTTGCGTACTGTTGCGTACTCCATGTTGCGTACTGCATACAAACATGCGCTGGGCCTTCCTATCTACACTTCAAACGCCAAGCTAGCTAGAGGCCCTCGGCCTATGCAACTCGTTCGAGGAGATCCAGGAGGCTGTTCTCCTCTCGCAACGTGCACGCCTCCTTCGCACGGACACCGGTAGGCAGACTCTGGAGCGGGTGGGCTACCCGGCAGACGTCCGGGAGGCCGGCAGAGCCGCGCAAAGGCGACGGCGGAAAGCCAGGTTTCCCACAAGGTCACACAGCGGGGAGGGCGTGGGCATGCTGCAGCGACGTGATTGTAGCCTCCGCACAGCCGACACTGCAAGCGGCGGGTGGCCAGCAGCCGGAACTGGGTTGGTGGCGCCACCGTCGTGCGGCGCTGACATTCCAGCCGACCGAGTCAGATGTCTCCTTCGAGCCGCGCTAGGGAGATGCCTCCCAAGCGTTCTCCCGTTTCGCCAACAACCAAGCGCGCTCGCGCTGCAGAGCGTCAACGGAAACCGCGAGAGGCCACCTGGGTGGCTCGCACACCTACCGATTCTCCAAGCACCAAGAAATCGAAAGACAAGGAAAGGAAGCGGCTCAAGCGTCTCAACACCAAGGCTACAGAAGCAGAGCGCAAGCAACTAAAGCGACTCAGCAGTTCACCTGGGGCTGAATTACGAGTCGCTCTCAATCCAAAACAGACTCAAAAACCGTCTCATTTGCCCCGCTTCTATTGGTCGGCCGTGACCAGCGGCCATATTGATTTTTGCGTCACCGGCTGACGTCATAAACGTGCAGAAGTGTTGACGTTGCTTACCTAATTACGCGAGCCGATTGAGACGATTTTTTGAGAGCGAAAAAAGTGGTCTCAATCCATTTAAGAGCGAAAATGGCGGCTGTTTACATCGCCGTATACGCGGGTGGCCGCGCGAGCAACGGCGTAGGAGGGTGCATGAAGACGGTTTTGACGTGCGGGACGAGTTGTTTCGATGTTTTGACATAGAAAGGAGACTGACTACACAATGGCTGTGCGACGAACTCGCCGTTGAACTGGGAGGTGTGCGGTTGAGTGTGCGGTGAGTGGAGCGGCAAATGCTGTGCGCGCTGCGCGCCTTCGCCGCCGGTGGGTTTCAAGGCACCGTAGGAAATGAAGTAAACGTCGGCGTAGCCCAACCGGCTGTTAGCAAGTGTTTGCGGCGGGTTGCGCAGACCACTGTCAAAGTTAAGTCGCAGAAGGTGCGCGCTTTCCGGCGAGACCCCCAAGACAAGGCGGCGGCGGAGGAGGACTTCCTTCGCTTAGACTTTCGCCACCGCAGTATCCCCGGCGGCGTCATCCCAGCATCATCCGAACGGAACGGCAACAACACGAACATCAGGTGCTTAGCCCGAAGCGGGCGGCATCAGTTGGTTACGAGGCAGAAGAGTGACTGTTGCCACAGTGACCGGGCGTGCCGGCTCTCATTTGCCGCACTGAGTTTGCAAGCTCCCAGCAGCTGCACCGGTCTGCCCCCGTATGTCGGCAGCTGCTGCAGGGTGATTATTCATGGTCGCCTCAGTCTCGCCTGGCATTTTCTGAACAAAATTAAGTAGAACCGCGCATCGCCCTTTGAGCACATTTGCCATCGATAGCAGGCGCCGACCGATCGAAAGCACAGGCTAGGCGGGTTCACACTGGCGAGTCGCGGAGGTCGCGTGACAGGTTTAAATCGATTTGTTACGCTCCCTCCCCGATTTACAGGTGCTCCGGAAACCGCAACTAATTGGCCGCAATCGGTCGCGCGACGTTTGCGACCCGCCAGTGTGAAGCTGCATTCGTCGGTTTTCGAGCAGAGCGCTCCTTGCAAATTGATCTCGGCAGACCCGTAGCAATCACTGCCTTCAAAGAGATTTTTCCGCGCACTTAAGATGTCCTCACAGTACCTTGATTCTACATAATGTGTAAAAAAAGGACAGCCGTCGAATCAGCTCTTTTTTTTTTCTGGCTGCCATGTTTACGATGGCTGAACATGTGGGTGGATGGATAAAGCTGAATTCTTGGAATCGGGCGGCACCTCACGCACCTAGCCGATGCTTTTCTAGCATCAGCGTACCCTCGCGGCAGCAAAAGTGACTGAAGAGCAAACTTCATTGCAAAACTGAGGCCGCTTCTTGTTTTACTTCACGTTGTTGAGCTTGAAAGATACTTTGTTAGCAAAATAAAACATTGTTCATTTTATTCACGGCGTGTTTACAGCAAAACGTTAGCATACGGTCTCTTATTGCGCAAAGAAATGCTTCCGGGGCGGCGTCCTGCTACTACCACCGCAACCTTACTGCTAATTGGTTGATTCCGCGGTCAGCATCTGGTGTAAAGGAGTAGCCAGGGGGGGGGGGGGGGGGGGGGGGGGCTGAAGTCCTCCCCCCCCCCCTCCCTTTCTGAAATTTTTTCGAACTGTCAGGCACCGCCGACCAAAACAACCACCGGCGCCGGAAGTCATTCTGAATCTTGTCACCTACAATGTCTTTTTCCGACCAGAAAATACATTTTGGCACGAACATTGCTAACTCGGGTTGGATTTCGTGGCAACGCCCATGCACCTTGAGTCACGTAACGCAAGGAGCCCCATCCTAGCACAAACTTTCAAGGGCCTATCGATGGCAAGCGGCCTCGCCGCGGCATCTCGCGGCTGCCGCGGTGTCTACGGAGCCATGAGTTTCAATTTTGAAACTTAATGGGTATAAAGTTCCCATAAACTTTGGACGCGAAAGCTGCACTGACATTTCAAAATTTATGCTTTAGGTTTTCAAATCGGGAACTTCAATTATTTATTATTCGTATCAACATTTGACGCCAAAAGTGCACTGACTTTTTTAATCTCGTGCATCGCACCATACGACGAGACAACCAAATCAACACACTATCAGACAAGTTGACAAAGCACGCAGCGAGGTCCGATGAGACGAAGCGTTGTGGTGATTCATTAGTGTCGTCATGCCACAGAAGAGAATATTATCATTTTATCTTCGCACTTATAATGTATATTTTGCAGAACTCCCCATTTATACATGCGCGTGCTGTTGCGACTAAAATTTCAGTGCAATTACTCGCAATACATGACCGGTGACAGCTGCTGCTGCCCAGTACACTGGAACGAAGAACAGCGTCACTGATAGTCTTCCCTGGCCGTTGTATACGTAAAAACATGTAAAGGTTCTTGAACGGCAAAGATTCATTAAAATATTTGTATCTACTTGCCCATTTCTTGGCCTTTACGTTTTTCATATCAGCGGCATACTGCTTTGCTGGTTTTGGACTGATATAGTTCTAGACTTCGTGTGATATTTTCTTTACTAATTAAATATGCAAAAACATGGAAGCATTGGTAACATTGAAGGACTATGGTATCAGTTATGTCTGCCATGATTTTTAAGACATACGAATAAATTTTTTTTATTTAAAAAAGTACATATTTCACTCGTCTAGACAGAGCGTAGCGTTATCTAATACTCAATCACATTGTCAATGGCAATGCAGTTATTATTCTTGCTCCCCCCCCCCCCCCCCTCCTTCGAACAAAATTTCTGGCTACGCCACTGGTCTGGCGGAGTCGTCATTTTGACGTCACGCTTTCAAAATTGTGACCAAAATTTAGAGCGACTCGTAATCTCGACCCTGGTAAAAAGCAAGCGACTAAAGCGACTCCAGTTCCAACATGGAGGGAAAAAAAACTAGGAGGCAGCGTAACGTCACGCGCTCAGCCTCTGCAAGGCATTCCCCTCTGACGCCGCTGCCGAGGGCCCTTTTGCGCACTGACTCTTGGGAAATAGGCCCTCCACATTTACTAGACTGCCAACCAGCTTGGATCGCTGTGCTTTTTAGTGAACGTCCGTGCTCCGAACTAGCGCAGAAGCGCAGCGGCACACAACGAGAAAGCGAAACCGAAATCCGGCTGAGAACTGCTGTAGCCTCGTCACGTGAAGGCCTATTTCCCGTGGTACTTTCCATTATATTTTTTATGAGTAGGCTTCAAGGTTATGACATCACGCTCCCTCCTAGTTCGTCCATGAGTTCCAACCTGACCCGAGTACGTATACAGTGCCAGTGAGAAGCGGTCTGATGAGCTCTACACCTAAGCGGCCGTGTCCTCGAGCTACAGTTTCACCAAGGCTTTCGCCTAGCGCACTTTAGATCGTCAAAGCGCCCCCTAATTTTTTGCTCAGCGAGCTGCCTCGATCAGTCTATGCGCGGCAGAGCACGAGCAGCGTGGGCTGCAAAGGCACGCGCCTCCCGAGTGTGGGATGGCACCAGGAAACGAGGCGCACAAAGGAGGCGACAGTTATAGCGGGACACTTCTGTGGCATACTGTCATGCAAACGGTTTCCGGCTCGCAGAACCGGAAGCGCTATCGAGCGATCGGCCGCACGCGACAACGCTTGTCTCTCCAGCCGCTCCTACTTGTGCCGCGTGCGTTCTCAGGTCGGGGCGCTGCAGTGACTTGTTTGGTAACTTTCTCCGCAGCCGCCATTGAGCGAGAACACAATGATGAGGCCTCCGGTGAGCCAACACAGTAGACGCTTGAGTGCGTGCGACCAGAGCACGCCGCTCGTACTCGCAAGTGGGCGCTTATGCAGAAAAACAACACTTGCACGAGGTTTCGCTGCAAATACGAGGGCTTCCCACAAATTCCAGATATGTACTTACAGTTTCATCCCATTAGTTTCCCGGCCGCTGGGGCAGTGAACCGAATGGTGGCCAAGCCTGTTGTGCTTTGCGGACACATGAGTCAGGGCTCAGGTGGGGAGCGTGTTTTGTGGGAAGCGGAATGTACGGGCCTCATCCAAGTCCTACGTTACAGCTGACCAGCTGCGTCGAACGCGCCGTCCATTCAGCTTGCCGCAACCCTTCCAGCCGGCTGCGCTATTATTCGCCGCAAGGCTGGAATCAGGAGGAGACATGCATGCTCCATCCGCTGGAAAGATTACCAGCTGAATGACTCGGGATGCAATATATTATTATGCTGTTTTTTAGCTCGGCGAAAAAGCCATTTTGTGTTCTGATGAAGCTCGGAGTAAGAGGTTGCTCTCCCCGAGCGGCCAATCATTAATTCAACTGCCACGGTGTGCAGTTTGCTCACAATCCGGTGAGCAGATTGCCGCCTGCCACAGTGGGCATGACGAAACAATGTCAGGCTGTGATGACGAAATAATGTCACGTAACTTAGGCGGCAGGTGCTTTTGCGCGCACAACGCCACCGGATTGTCTGCGAAAATGGGAGCCTTATAGTTCCGTCGCGGTAAAACTGGTGCCCATCATTGTCGGTCAAAAGTTGCTCAGGCACACCGTGTGCGTGTCAGAAATGAAGCTATAATTTTGGCCGGTGACTTTAACCAAAATTGTCATTAGCATCCGCCCCGCCGCGGTGGCTCAGTGGTTACGGCGCTCGGCTGCTGACCCGAAAGACGCGGGTTCGATCCCGGCCGCGGCAGCTGAATTTTAATGAAGGCGAAATTCTAGAGGCCCGCGTGCTGTGCGATGTCAGTGCACGTTAAAGAACCCCAGGAGGTCGAAATTTCCGGAGCCCTTCACTACGGCGTCCCTCGTAGCCTGAGTTGCTTCGGGACGTTAAACCCCAATAAACCAATAAACCGATCTTTAGCATCCGGTGTTCGTAAAACATTTAGAGCAATGTACAGTTCGTATCTAGTTGCACGCAGGGACATGATAACTCAGCGCAAAACATGCATATATTAACGTGACAGCGCTAAGGAGCTGGTGTCGCAGAAAAGCCGGTGTCGGCATTGTTGGCGTTTGTAACACTAGAACCTCCAAATAAAAAATCTTGTGGAGATACGGGGATTAGAAACCTGGTCTTTCAGACTGCAAGGCGCGCACGCGGAGAACACGCTACGAAGGCTCGTTGGTTCAAAATGAATAAAAGTAAACTTAGTGAATGCGTTGTGGTCGCTGACTTCGTGAAGTGTCTTTGTGTACTGATGCGTACATGAGTAATTATGAGTGAGCGAATTTTGAAACGGGACCCGTTAACAATCGCGTTCTACTCTATAGAGTATTTCAATTGACTTCCACAAGCTATGGCGAAGCAGTGCCATCTATGTTGTACAGATGAAAGTAAATGAGAATATCCTGAGCCGAGGGACGATCGGTGTTCGGTTTGAGCTTGGGTTTACGGAGTTCTGCGTTCCAAAGCGACTCAGGCTATGAGGGACGCCGTAGTGGAAATCTTCGGTAGTTTCGGTGACTTGAGGTTCTTGAACGTGCACTGACACTGCACAGGGGTTGTAGATTTGAATTTGGAGGACCGGCAGACGAAACCTTTGAAGACGACAACTGGTCCGAACGCGGAGCCCGGTGATAACACGATGGTTACGCCCCTGTGGGCGGCAGCGTGGGTGGAACCCTTCGCGACCTCTTCGGACTTCAGACGGGCAGGCAACGGCGACCGGACCTGTGTGCGTCGTGTTTTGTGCGGGTGTCAACCATAGCGATCTCATGGAACCCGCACCGCCCGAGTGACTGTGATGTACGCCTCTGTGTGCTGGTGTGGTCAACAAATGCGACGCCAGCGGAGGCGCAGACGTCCGTTCAGGCCTGTCTTTCTGTCTTTTCTATTTTACTATCATCTTTCGCCCTTCCCTCACGGCGTGGTTGAGGCGTCCACCGCTATATGAGACAGTTACTGCGCATTTCTTTTCCTTCTAAAATCCCAATCACTGCAGAGACTCACACCGGCCAATTCATAGAGCAGCGTCACTGCAGCTTGTTCGTGATCTCTTCGGGCGGCGGATGGGCTGTTTTGAGAGCGATTTGTCCAACGGGCAAGGCGTCGCGCCGAACTTGCCGTGGACTCCCTGGCAGCGCTGCAACGCGCTGTCGTGTTCCACTCTTAAAGGCGAAGCTTAAGCCTCCTCCATTTTTTTTTTCAGTGACCACACGGCACTGTTTGTCATGTTCAAAGATCGATGTGCATGTGCAGGCCAAAGGAAGGACTGCCAAGTCGCGAAAGTGATTGGCGTGCTGATATTGTTGATATGTCAAAAAACATTGTTTTCGACACCAATACGTGTGTGCCTGCATTGACTACACAGCGAAAGCGGGAAAATCACAACCGCCAAAAATAGGACACACAGAGGTGAATAAGGTAAGCAAAGCTAAACGATAAAAAAGCTAAACAAAGATAAAAAATGGGCACACGTGCTGGCGCAGATATATTAAATTGCATTTAGCTTAACCAGATAAATACGAGGTCAGTTTTTTTTTCCTTCAACCTACATCCCTTAGGCTAACATCATATAGACAAAGTAACCTGAAATGACGGAGCGAAGGCCTTAACCAACCGATGGCACCAACCATGCATCGTGTATGAAACATGAATCAGCAAAAAAAAAAAAAACCGGCACAGAATTGCGGCCTGTGCCTCCTTTCGAGTGCAATGACCCTGTAATAACGCCTGTCTGGGAACATTTGCGAAACTAAGCAAAAAAAGCAAAATGCATGAAGTAAAATTTGGTCGTTGCTGAAAATGTTCAGGTACAAATGGCATAACAGTGGCATAGACACATAGTTAGGCGAAGTAAAGAGGCTTATGCTGATCCACGGCCGGTCTGAGCGCGCGCGTCTGTTTTACGGTCTGTGCCAAGAGCTGTTTGCCTGCGCCGCCCACTGCCTCGAGTGGTGGCGCTGTTAACCAACACGGATTAAGGCTCCTCTGTTAAAAAATAAATAGAGGTGCCTTAACACGGATCAGGGTGCCTCGATGGCCAGCGCCGCTTTCAGGGTGAGGACACCGCTCTCGACTGCAGTATGTTGGGTCCCACTCTCCTCTTCGACTGCATATGGCGCAATGGGGCGGCGGGCCGTCTCAAAGAGAAAACTGCCGCGTGGAATTTCACGAATAATGTGTTCACAGGGTTGTACCAGAGAAGGTTTAAACACTGAGTCGGAGTTCATTATGTTAAAGTACATCATTTTGCGCAGAGCCGCCGCGGTGGCTCAGTGGCTATGGTGCTCGGCTGCTGTCCCGAAAGACGCGGGTTCGATCCCGGCCGCGGCGGCTAGAATTTCTTTGGAGGAGAAATTCTAGAGGCCCCTGTGCTGTGCGATGTCAGTGCACGTTAAAGAATCCCAGGTGGTCGAAATTTCCGGAGCCCTCCACTACGGCGTCTCTCATAGCCTTAGTCGCTTTGGGACGTTAAACCCCATAAACCAAACCATCATTTTGCGCAGCTAATCTGCCGAGAAACTAGGCGTCTTGTGAACAGTCGTTACATTCTCACAACGCACATAGCGTATTAAACTGCAGCGGGTTGACCCGGATACTGTACTATCAGCAAGAAATGAAACGCGAACAAGACAATTGAACCACGCACTGGAAAATGCGCAGCTCTTAGCCAGGGGAAGCTGTATCCTAGCTCCTGCTATTTCAATTTCGAAGGATGAAGACTCTTCTTTAGAAGTGTTATTCAACCGTGCTTGTATTTCTAATACAGGAGCTAATACGTTGGTGTTTTTGTGTTGCCACCTCAGTTTTCTTGTTCGAGTTTCATTCGTTGCTGACAGTACATATCGAATACTTTCCCAACAACCAAGATTACTAATTTCGAGCTGCAGTTGCATATTCGCCAAAGACTGCCATTCAGACAGCTTCTGGTTCGCGGATAAATAAAGCGCGATAAGTTGCCTTTGACGGCTGCTAAATTGAGGAATTGTGGGGATGCCAAGTTAAAGTTGTGCATTCTACCCTCGCCCCCAGAAAAAAATTCCTCGCGAATGCAAGCGTTTCGCATGCCTTACCTCGCATACTCTGGGGCTGTTTGTTGGTTTCAAACCGTCTCACTTCATCTGCAACTCCCGTGCACTCTTTTCCGCGTCCCGAGTAAAGTGGAATAGCCGCTGTCCTTTTCTATCGTGTGGCCGACGCGGTGGCTCAGTGCTTATAGCGCTTGGCTGCTGACCCAAAAGAACGTGGGTTCGATCCCTGGTCTCGCCGGTCGAATTTCGATGGAGGCGAAATTCTAAAGGCCCGTGTACTGCGCGACGTCAGTGCACGTTAAAGAACCCCAGGTGGTCGAAATTTTCGGAGACCTTCACTACGGCATCCCTCATAGCCTGAGTCGCTTTGGGACGTTCAACCCCCGTAAACCATAAACCTTTTCTAGTGTGGGAAGAACACCCAGTATTCTGTCTGCGAGTCGTCTCAGTGGTAACGTGTTTTTCTCTGCAAAGACCCATAAGTTCCAGACCCCGTTCCGTGTCACAGTTTCTGAAAAAGAATCTTGGCAAAAGTCGGTCGCAGTTTTTCTTAGGGATAAGCTGAAGTTACTAACCGCCGCCGCGGTGGCTCAGCGGTTATGGTGCTCGATTGCTGGCCCGAAAGACGCGGGTTCGATCCCGGCCGCGGCGGCTGGAATTTCTTTGGAGGAGAAATTCTAGAGGCCCGTGTGCTGTGCGATGTCAGTGCACGTTACAGAACCCCAGGTGGTCGAAATTTCCGGAGCCCTTCACTACGGCGTCTCTCATAGCCTTAGTCGCTTTGGGACGTTAAACCCCATAAACCAAACCAAACCAAACCAAACCAAGTTACTAACCGTTGACGACCCTTTCGCTGTCAAAGGATCAGATAAGATCATCGAATATTTAAACACTGTCCATGGCAAGAACTTAAAGCCTTTTCAGTAGACATTAAGGATTTATATTACTCTTTACCGCATAACGAGTTAATGCTTTGTATTGAAGCCGCCATTGATTCTTTCGGCAAAACGAAGTCGGTCTTTCCGTACGGGATTTCCTGAGACTTTTGGAGTTTTACCTAAAATCAACGTTTGTCACCTGGAATGAACACAAGTATATTCAAAAGCAGGGTGTATGTATTGGTTCTTGTGTAGCGCCCATTCTAAGCGAACTTTTTGTAGCCCAACATGACAGAAATCTGCATAACATGACCCCTGAGGCGGCCGTGGTAAAAATTTTCCGCTATGTCGACGACTACCTCGTTCTTTTAAATTGCAGCCATGAATCTTTTACCTCAGCAGTATCGAAGGCCCTTTCCTTATTTGAACGATGCATACCACTCCCTTTGACGCATGAAACACCCAACGAGCAGTCAATCAGATTTCTTGACCTAAGCCTCCGATTTTCTGATAACCACACCTGCTGGTCTTACCAACCTAGAGGCAAGAAGGAACTCCTGCCGTTCGCGTCAGCCCACACAAAACTTGTCAAGCGTGGCATAGTAAAACTGGGCTTCCAAAACGCGCTGCAAAAATCATGTGAACATTTCTTCCAGGATAGCTTCAATAACCAGACCGATCGCCTTATAGCAGCAGGCTGCCCTTTACACCTGCTAGTCTCCGTAGCTGGTTCCATGATAAAGAAGTCCCGGCAGCACATCGAACCTGATACATCAAATAATAAGCGCAGAAATATTGTAGTAATGCCCTACCTCCACACAGTTAGTCATCGTCTAAAAAAAGTCGCACAGCGCGCTGGTGTGGATCTCGTCTTCACGGCTCCCAACAAGCTTTCCGCCCTCTGTTCCAAAGTGAATAACCCGCAGGAACCCCGAGGGTGCAGAGTGACACACTCTGACCGGTATGTCCCCTGTAATTCAGGAATAATTTACTCTGTGCCAGTGTCATGTGGGAAGAGGTATATTGGTCCAACGGGAACGTGTATCAATATCAGACTCCAAGAACACCACAACAATGTTAAAAGTATAGCCATTTCTGGGCACCTGGCTAAGCACTGTAAGAAGTGCAAAATCGATGAAAACACCCCTGAAAGAATCTGAACCCCTGACTTTAATCGTTGCACCACTATTGGGCGAGGACGAGATAAATTGACAAGGGAAATCGTTGAAGCCCTCCAAATCCATTATGCCGGTCAAGACTGCGTCAGTACTCCATCCCTCTCCTTGTCAAAAAAAGAGCTAGATTTTCTGGGTGCGTTGACTAACGCCGAAGGTTCTAGTGCGCCACACACAGCTGATTAATTCACGGAATCCTCGTTGCTACCGCTTTTATCTTGCTTTTAGTTCCACACCCCTTTTTTGGGCACGTTTTTTTAAACTTTTACCTTCTTCGCGTTTTTATATTTGTTATATTTTTATGGTTTCACCTGTACAATTTTCATCTGTGTCCTTCATAGTTTTTACCTTTCCCCGCCCTTTTGGCTACTTTTTCATAGTTTTTGTTAATGTTACATACCTGACTACTGTTACGCGGCCCTTTACACCGTCTTTTTATCGCTTATAACTTTCCTTTGTTCCCTGTTGTTTTTCTGTCATCTTGTGACGCGACCACACTGATTGCCGGTTATCGCTGAGCAGCCCTGTTACCCACCCCCTCATGTTTTCTATTTAAGGGTCTTTCCACCAGAATAAACTTTGAGTTGTGAGTCAGCGCTTGTGTGTGTGTCATTTCTTCCATCCACGAGCGCGCGTTTGCTGCACTCGTTTCTCTGCCTGGAACCAGAAGTCCAGCGGCAAGCATGACGGATCTCCGTGCGCCTGCCGCGGAAGGTGACGAGAGCGCGCGGCTGCAGTCGCTCGCGATGCTGGCCGGATCCCGAAGAGACTCTTACCGGCTCCGCGTAACCTTCGAGGTGGCGTTCTCGCCGATCCCCATGAAGAAGATTTCCTCCAGTCGGTGCTGTACTGACACACGATGAAGATGGTCGGCCGCGTCGAAAACGAAGGGGAAACAGTGAAAACAACGGCGGCCCTAAGTTGGAGCCCTGAGGCACTCCAGATGACGATACAAATTCGTAGGACACACCGCCGGAAAATCGGACCACATTACGGCGGTTGTCAAGGAGCTTTCGAGCCATTTGCAGTAAATGGGGCGAGGTCTGCATTTTTCCATCTTAATCTTAAGTACTCCGTGTCGAAAGCTTTAGTCATGTCGAAGTAGATTGCATCTACCTGACCACGATTAAACACGTGAGGCACACTGTGTACGAGAAAACTGCATAACTTTGATTCCACGCATTGCCATTTTTAAAAGACCATTTTGCAAAGTTGAAATCTTTTGTATGAAATATGAGCTCATGCGTTCGTACATTACCATTTCAAAAACCGCCCCGCCGCGGTGGCTCAGTGGTTACGGCTCTCGGCTACTGACCCGAAAGACGCGAGTTCGATCCCGGCGGCGGCGGCCGAATTTCGATGGAGGCGAAATTCTAGAGGCCCGTGTACTGTGCGATGTCAGTGCACGTTAAAGAACCCCAGGTGGTTGAAATTTCCGGAGCCCTTCACTACGGCGTCCCTCAGAGCCTGAATCGCTTTCGGTCGTTAAACCCCAGTAAACCAAACCAAACTTTCGCAAAAGAAGGAATCTGTGACATAGGCCGTAAATTATTCATATCACAAGAATCACCAGACTTGAACACAGGACCAACTATTGAGAAGGAAAAACACCAGTGCGCCAGGACAAATTGAACAAATGTGTCAAAACAGAAGCAGAAATGCCGGCGCATTATTTGATTATGAAGCTGGGAATTTCGTCCACTCCTGTTGAAATTTAGTTTTAGTTTAAGCTTGTGAATTGCCGACAGAACCTCATGCTCAGCGACACTTTCATACGCTAAGCAGTCAGCGCTGTCTTCGAAAGTGATGACAGCAGTTGTGCTATGAGGGCGCACAAAACCAGAGCTGAAGTCATCAGCGAAAGCTTGGCATAGAGTACATCTCGTGGTTCACAACAGATACCATCACGCATTTTTAGCAGGGCAGCACTATCCTTATCATTTCCTTGCTTCCGCACAAAAGCCCAAAAACAGTTTGGTTCTCTTTTAAAGTTCTCTTCGAGAAGTTTGTGGTATTCAGCTTCATCGCGTGCAATCAGTTTTTTCATACTTTGTCTACATAATGAATATCCTCACTACCTATATTCACTTCCTGATTGTACGTACAGTTTATGGCACCTCTGTTTTTTCTTCAGGTAGTGGCTTAAATCGCAAGAACACTAGAAGAAAATCTAGACTTCCTCAGTTGACACCGTGGTATATATTTTTTCATTTTCACTATTCCCTGTACAACTGATGTCAGTAGCTCAACGCCTGAGTCAACATTCTCGATATCAAAAATCCAGATCAGTCGTAGTTCTGAAGCTCATTGCACAGCCCAAGGTAATCGCCGTAAGCGTACCTAAATTTTTCAGATATCATGGCACGCACTGCACGAAAAGATATAAAGAATGACAGAGTAAACGGGCGGTGGTATTTGTCAACAAGGACAAGAGGATCGCGCATCACCTGTACACCAAAAAGAGGCACATTAGATATGATTAGATCTAAAATGTTACCAGCGCAGTTCTTCATCACATTGTGTTGACGTAACCCATGAAAATTTATAAAATCAGCAAGACATTCGGCTTTTTCACTTGCGGCTGTGCAGTCACTCCAAACCGATGGTCCATACAACCTTAGGGAGATTAAAATTCCTGTAAATGGGAACCTTGTAGTTTGAAAAATCACTTTTTTCCCCAATAAAAAAAAATGCCTCGTGAAAAAATCAGGTCCTGATTTTGGCGGAAAGTAATAACAGCCGACAAGAAAGTGTGACTTGTCACTTGTTGGAATTTCCAACCATACACATTCTTTGCACTGTCGCGATCACAATACTGCGGGAAGTGGGAAAGCGTAGCAAAACTGCGTTCTGCGCCACCTAACGGAGCACTGCCGTTCGTTCTTTCTTCGTAGGCATCTCTGTCACACGGCGGACGTAGATCGGAATCGGCGCTAGGTGCCGCTTCGATATCAGGCTAGCGTCTGTCCTAGCCGCGGAGGAGGGCAAAACAGATTGTTGTTATTTCTGTTATTTCTTTTTGTTATTTCTGTTTGTTATTCCTTTCACTGTGTTAGCACTATGAGAGACACTTCCCCAAAACGGCGACTTGTGAAGCCTCCATCGCCTCCGCAGATCAACTACAACCAGTAAGCACCGTCGACGCCAAGCTCAAGGGGCATTAGCTTCGCAGAGTGCTGGACACGGAGCACACCTGAGGGAATTGTTGCCGAGCATTGTTATACTTTTACTTTTTCTCTTTCGTGCAACCGCATTTTTCGCGGAGGGCTAGGTATACCAGCGCTCTTCGCGACCATAATCAGTTGGTCATCCCGGCATTCGGAGCCTTGTGGCCCGTTCGTTCAGCGCTTGCGCATTGAAAATTGATTGTCACGCCTGCGAGGAGCCCCAAAATAAACAGAAAACGTAACTGCATTCCCCTCCCCTTTTCCACGAGTCGCGGCGCCGCGAAAGGCGACACGCGGTCTGCTTCACCCATCAGCGGCTTAGGCAGATGCTTGCCAGATATCGAAGCGGCCCCCGGCGCCAGTTCTGGGCCACGCACGGCGCGCGTAAGGCAGGAGTGACGGTACGGGGATGCCTGCGAGGGGCGAAAGAGCGAGGCTGTGGCGCGACAGTACATCTCCAGGTCTGGTCTTCTAAATGCACCTTTCGCAGAACGGCAGGCTATCAGTACTCCACCCCGTATTTAACCTGGTCAGAATAGATTCTGTCGGCTCTGAAAACGGCATATATCACTAAAAAATTTCCACCCTCAAGGGTGCATTTCCGTGTCTATAACTTGCACCCTTGCGCGGAGTGCAAAGTATGGCAGTCACACTGCTGAACTGTGTGATAATTAAACTTGAACCTTTTTCCCCGACTTTTTAGCGTTGCACAGGTTCGACTGCTTTAAAAGGCTCTGGCCATTATTTTTTATTTGCATGCACTCTTGGAAGGAAACTGAACATTCCCTAAGAAACGCTCGACGACCTGCATACTTTGCACTATAAATTGCAGCATTCTCAGCTATAATTATGATACCCAGCTGTGCATTTCACGGCGTGTCTGAACCTGCTTGCGGTGAGTCACATATGTCTGCATGGTGTCGACAGCGCGATTTTCAGTGCGAAAGTACTATTGGAACGGGCAAACCGCGAGCAAGATATTGCGATGTTTGCGGGTTTGTGCCGTCAAGATCTTGCGATTTCTGTGGGTTTATGCCGTCACTGTTAACGATGCCGCCATCCCACAACATCGTTTACACACCTAGTGCCCCCGCTTGGCCGATACTCCCGCCCACAACCGCTTGCCGGCGCGCTCAGCCGTTCCCGCTCCCGACGCGAGAGAGCCATCAACGTCGGAATCACGCCAGCTGCCGCGCGGCGGCGACGGACGCCACGCGCTGCTCGTGCCTGTCTTTTCATGCCGTTGACTTCGAGGCGGTGTTGCCTCAATTGCTTTCGATCGTCCTGCTCGGTTTAACTACGTTAAAACCCTACCATTTACGACATGGAAAACAGCATGATAAGCCAACATTACAAAGCCAATACAAAAGTAACACGAAAAGCCAACTTCCATGCAATTCCGCTTTGGCATGTTTATACGATTTAGACAAAATTCTCTATCATTTTTTTCATACATCTATAAAGAAAGAAGGGTTTGCTAAAGGAGGCCTATCTTCAGCCAATCAGCACGCAAATTAACACGATGTAAGCGTGTAAGCATGTAAGCATGTATTTATCTCAAAGGAACACAAACAGGTACAAGCGCCACCGGAATGAGCCATACAAAGCTTCTGAGGTGACACAGTTCAATAGCAGACATCACAGCTGCACGCAGTACGATAAGACGTGGCTGCAACTGAGTACGAAGTGCCTCCTAGACAATGAAATCGAACAAACAGACATGCACGATTTTTGCACGTACACCACGAAAGGCAAGGAGTGAAACATCGGTGGCACGTTGGCACTAAATTAAAAAAAAATCGAGCACTCTTACACGCTTTTACCGCGAGTTTCATTTTATTCATTAAGGCCATCATAATCATCATCATTTGGCTGACTATGTGCACTGCAGGGCAAAGATCTCTCCCATGTCTCTCCCTTAACCCTGTCCAGCTGCAGCCACGGTATCACCGCAAACTTCTTAATCTCATCCGCCCACCTAGCTTTCTGCCGCCCCCTGCTACGCTTGCCTTCTCTTGGAATCCACTCTCTTATCTTACCTTCCTGTCCAAGCCCATTTCTTCTTATTGATTTCGATTGGGATGCCATTAACCTGCGTTTCTTCCCTCACCCATTCCGCCCTCTTCCGATCTCTTAACGTTACACATCATTTTTCTTTCCATAGCTCGCTGCGTTGTCCTTAACTTAAGCTGAACCTCCTTAGTTAGCCTCCACGTTTCTGCCCCATAGGTGAGTACCGGTAGGATACAGCTGTTGTATACTTTTCTCTTGAGGGATATTGGTAACTGCTATTCATGATCTCAGAGAACCTGCCATATGCGCTCCACCCCATTCTTATTCTGCTAGTTATTTCCCTCTCATGATCCGGATCAGCGGTCATTACCTGCCCTAATTAGACGTATTCCTTTACCAATTCAAGCACGTCGCTACCAATTATGAAGTGATGTTCTCTTGCAAGACTGTTGAACATTACATTGGTTGTCTGCATGTTAATTTGAAGACCTACCGTTCTGCTCTGCCTGCCTAACTCATTGATCATGCTTTGCAGTTAATCTCCTGAGTAACTTAGCAAGGCAGTGTCATCAGCGCATCTTAGACTACTTAGGTATTATTCATTAACTCTTATCCACAATTGTTCAAAATCCAGGCCTCGGAACTCCTCCTGTAAACCGGCAGTGAATAGCACTGGCGAGATCGTGTATCCCTGCCTGGTACCCTTCCTTATTGGAATTTTATTGCTGACTTTATGGAGGACAGCGGTAGCTCTGCAGTCACTATAGATATCTTCCAGTATTTTCACATAACACTCTTCTACACCCTGATTCCCAAATGCCTGTATGACAGCTGAGGTTCCTACTGAGTCAAATGCTTTCTCGTAATCATTGAAGGATATATACTGGGGTTGGTTATATTCTGCGCATTCCTCTATCACCTGATTGATAGTGTGAATGTGGTCTAATGTCGAGTATCCTTTACGAAAGCCTTCCTGATCGTTTGGTCGTCTTTGGTGTCTTTATTCTATTAGCGATTACCTTAGTAAATACCTTGTAGGCTGGCAATGGACAGTAAGCTGACCGGTCTGTAATTTCTCAAGTCCTTGACGTCTCGTTTCTTATGAATTAAGAAAATTTTTCCGTTCTTTCAAGCTTCTGGTACGTTCGAGGTGATAAGGCGTTGCGTATGCAGGGCGACTAGTTTTTCAAGCAGAATCTCCCCCCTTCCTTCAACAGATCCGCTGTTACCTGGTCCTCACCAGCTGATTTCTCCTTTTGCATTGCTCTTGAGGCTTTCTTTACTTCCTCTTTCGTTACTGGCGGGACGGCCCTTTGCTTTCCTCCACTGCCTTTCTCATTAACGTTCTGATGAAATTCACTGCTGTATAGATTTGTGTAGAACTCTTCGGATACTTTAACTATCTTATCCATATTGCTAATAACATTGGCCTCTTTGTCTCTTAACGCATACGTCTGGTTTTTTGCCTACGCCTAGTTTCCTCCTCACTGCTTTTAGGCTACCTTCGTTCTTTAGAGCATGGTCGATACTCTCCATAGTAACTACCTTATGTCGGCTACCTTGCGCTCATTTATTAATTTTGATAGCTCTGCGATTTCTATTCTGTTTGTCGAGTTAGACGCTTTCATGCATTGGCGTTTCTTAATGAGATCTGCCGTCTGATGAGAAGGCTTGCCGGCAGGGGCGTAGCCAGGAGGGGGGGGGGGGGGGGGGGGGCTTATGGGGCTTCAGCCCCCCGAACGAAATTTTTTCGACCTGTCACGCACCGCTCATCAAAACAACCACAGGCGCCGGAAGTCATTCTGGATTTTGTCACCTACAATGTCTCTTTCAGACTAGAAAATACATTTTGGCGCGAGCATTGCTAACTCGAGTTGGATTTCGTGGCAACGCCCACGCACCTTGAGTCACGTAACGCAAGGAGCCCCATCCTAGCACAAACTTTCAAGGGCCTATCGATGCCAAGCGGCCTCGCCGCGGCATCTCGCGGCTGCCGCGGAGTCTACGGAGCCATGCATTTCAATTACGAAACTTAATGGGTATAAAGTTCCCATAAAGTTTTGACGCGAAAGCTGCACTGAGATTTCAAAAGTCGTACTTTAGATTTTCAAATCGGGAACTTCAATTAATTTATTTTTCTTACATTTTGCATATCTTTGCATATTTTGCAGAACTCCTCGTTTATACATGTGCTCAAGGTTGCGACTAAAATTTCGGTGCAATTACTCGCAATACATGACCGGTGACAGCTGCTGCTGCCCAGTACACTGGAACGAAGGGCAGCGTCGTTGAGATTTTCCCCTGGCCGTTGCATATGTACCGAAATGTAAAGGTTCTTGAACAACAAAGATTCATTAAAATATTGTTCCTCTACTTGCTCATTTTATGGCCTTCACGTTTTTTATATCAGCGGCATGCACTGCATTGCTGGTTTCGGTCTGATATAGTTCTATACTTCTAGTGATATTTTCTTCACTTATTAATAGGGCCCGGAAATTTAGGTATTTGCCTAAACATGCCTATAAATGCCTAAACGGGGGATTTTGCACTTGCCTGCCTCTTTGTCATTTTTTAGGAAATACTACCTATTTAACCGCACTTTTCGCCTATAAATGCCTAAATCCGGCACTTCGGTCCTCGGTGCCGTTTTTCAATTTTGAGACATCTGTTTGTGTATGGTGAAAGGCGCGCGCCGATGCACGCACAAAAGGCGCGGGTCTCACCGAACGTTTTTCTCGAATTGTAACTT
>NC_143014.1:23545278-23629230 GCF_055824585.1 Amblyomma mixtum
TTTCAAGACACGTAGCCTCTAGCTTAACAGTAGGGCACTGCCTATCATAAAACGATTCCTTCCTGATCTACCTTTTCTAATTTCTGTATAGTTCCACAGTCTGCTTCTTTTCCATTGATTTAATCCACTTTTCTACCTTCTGCTTTTTTACCTGCTGCTTAAAGTTCATTTCTATGTCCTTGTTAGGTGCATACTTACTGGCTAGTTTCCTTTTCTGCCATTGTGAGTCAACGCTCTTTCTGTATAAGTACTTAAATACCTTAGCTGCCCATCTGTTATCCTCCAATTTCCTCACGCCTTCTTAATATAATATTTTACTCTGAGTTTCCCGTGCTCCGAACGATGCCCAGCCATATCCTCCTGTACTGCTTCGTTTGTGGTTTTGCCGTGGGCCCCTATAGTGCTAAGTAAAACGTTGAGTTAGGCGAGTTCATATGGGTTCATGATGCTAAAACAGCCCAAAAAACGACGGACAAGAAGTAAGATAGACACAGGACGAGCGCTGACTCACAACCACGAAGTAAGATAGACAGGAGCGCCGTCTGAGCTGATAAGAGGGCTCAGTTTTGCTACATGGGAGAGAGCTTGGTGGGACATCTGATGGATGGCGCCCGCATTAGTCATTGACGCTGTTACAGCACTCCCGCCGCGCCGCTGTTCCAGCTGTGCCGATGTCCGAGGTGCGCACGCTTCCTCCCACTCGTTTTGCAAACGCGCGCATGCGTCGTGGCATGCATCGCGGTTGGTGTCTGCTTCGTGGCGCTGCACTTGCGTTGTCACCTCCGTCGCGCATTTGTCGCCTACTTCATACAGCTCACCTGCCGCAGTTGTCTTTCGCGTCTGTTCTTATGAATGAGGTTTTTGAAGGAAAGACTTGAAGGAGGTTTTTCAGCGGCGCTGGCCATCGAGGCACTCTAGTTCCTGGTGCTGGCTCACGCCCCCTGTTGAGCCGACGGAAAGAATTTCAAGCCGCGAAAAAAAAAACCTGAAAAAGCTCCCACCTGAAACCTGAGAACCTGAAAGGGGGAGCTGAAAGAGAAAGGGGGCTAAAGAGTCAAGACCCGCGGTTCTCCGACTGTTGTAAACCAGACCCCGCTTCCGAAGCATGCGCGAGCGCCCGTGCGCTGGCGCCGATATCTAGCACGGACAGATAGATATTGGGGCCTCGCCGAGGTTCGCTGGCGTCTACTGCAGTGCGCATGGGCAGTCCGGTTCTGGCGTACGCCCAAGAAGGGCCCTTGGAGTTCGCACTTAACAGAAGAGAATGACGAGATGGCCTTCGTCACGAAATGTGGACTGACAGTTGAAAGTTTCCTCGAACTTCTCCGGTTTTACTTACGTTCCACCTTCGTTGATTTGGAAGGCAAGCTGTATTCACAAAACGCAGGAGTGTGTATCCTATCCAAAGTTGCCGCTGTTCTTAGTGAAATTTTTCTGTTGCACTTCGGTAGGACCTTGAAAGGAACCTCTCAGGGCTTCAATTTAGTCTTTACATAACACAGGGGCTTTGCGGCTCGCTTGATTGACATTGTAAAAGTGTCCAGAGTGTGTGGTTCTGGTTGACAGTTCACCTTTGAGGCTCCGGTTAGCGACGAACTATGATATTTGGATTTGTGCTTATGGTTCAACTGTCATCATGTATGCTGCAAGTACAACCTGATATCGACGAAGGCGCTTCTTGGTTCCCACTCAGACCACTCAAATTTAGTGAAGAACGGCATTGTTAGTTCCTGCCTGCGAAATGCACTTACCAAATTTTGTCACCATGGCTCGGCGATAGCTTCCAGTCGCAATTATCCAGGATTTAGGATTGCCGGGTAGCAGTACCATGTAATAACAGGGGCATGCTCTCGGTTGCTCCAGTGGGTGAAACGCCGGGACTCTCAGTAAACACGAGATAACCGGCCTAAAAAGAAAAAAAAAGGCTTTAGTTCCATCATACGTGCACCACATCTCCCACGGAATAAAGAACGCAGCAAGTAGGTTTAATGTTGGTGTAGTTCTTTTAGCCCCTATCAAGCTCAACCAGATATGCTCAGCGATCCAAAGAATGCAAAGAGAAGAAAAGGTTGCGGTGTCGCGCATAGCGATAAGTTCGTTGCCTGTCACACAGCAGTCATGTTCAGCTTTCCCCCTCCTGCGGAGCCCTGGGGAAGACTGGGCGTTGCCTAAACAAGCGTTTGAAGAGCACAAAAACAATTTAGAAAACTGCAATGACCTATCTGATCTGGTGACTCACTGTAAAGACTGTGCGGAAATGAAGGAGAAAATGAAAAAAAATGCAGTGCATTGTGTCACGCACAGGTAATTTACACCCTCAAAGAAAAGACCAGGAAGGAAGTTGAAGGAACCTTCCATATATTGCGAGGGAGCAACAGAACTTCAACAGCAAACCCTCCATTAGTCTGTCTGATAAGGAGCTCGCATTTCTTGGCGGTTTATGCATGAGCGTCGCGAGCATCTTTGTTCGAGTTTACCTTCGTATATTTTCTACTACGATCATGTGTCATGCCTTCCGCTCTTCCTCAATAAACACCAGGCTTTGTGAATAAAGCCTCAGTTGTGAGTCAGCCCTCGTCCTGTACCTTTCTTCTCCTCTGTCGCTTATTGCGCTGTTTTAGCATCATACACCTAGTACTAATCTTCCAACAGTTCTCTGACTTATTTCTAGTCCCGACTGAACTTCTGCCCTTAGGTACGAAACCGAACTCCCAAAAGTAAGCCCCGCCACCATTATTCACTTCTAAATGCCTCCTAATACTTCGTACTTGTTGTACTCTCATAATACCATATATGCTTCATTATTGAGGCATCTTTTCGCCCTTTCGCCCTAAGAGACTGTTCGTGCTTTTCAGTGTATATCTGTCCTTCGTTTACCCATACCCTGAGATATTTGTATTCTGCCAGTCTGGACATTTCATGGGCTTGTATTGTAAGCGTCTGATCATAGGAATCGATCAGACCTGACTTAATTGCACTATAAGTAAAGCCTATAGCGTCTTCTTCGTCTCCACAAGAATTAAATAGGGTCTGCAAGCCTTCCTGGCTATCAGCTAATAGTACAATATTGTCCGCACACATTAAACCAGGGAGCCACTGCTCTACGACTTTTCCGCCTAATCTGTATGACAACATAACCTAGACTACTTTCTTGTAGTCTTCTTTCCATATTTATCATATAAAGCATGAACAGCAGCGGCGATAGAGGACAACCTTGCCTTAATCCTATGTGTACACCCCCCCCCCCCCCCCCCCCCAGTTGTGGTACTTTTTATCCCTTCCCATGTAATTTCCACTTTATTATCTGGGTGTATTTCCTTCAGGAAATAAATTATCTAACGATACCTTCACCTTTAAGTATGTTCCACTGGAATTCCCTATTCACATTGTATTCACCGGTTATGTCGAGGAAGGCTAAATACTGAGGTCTTTTTTTTTTATCGTTGCGACAGTGTGTCTGCTAGCATAAAGGTATGGTTTCCGTCCAATAGCTATTTCTATGCATTGGGTAAGCACGAACAGGCTACCATCTAAGCGCCTACCGCGTCTGAACCCATTTTGAAATTCTCCGAGTATCTTATTACTTTCCATTCACGACTGCATTTGTAATTTCACCGCCTGCATTGGCATCCTGTATACAGGGTGTTTCACCTAAGACTTTCCACATTTTTTAAAAACAGGCTTTTTGAATTAGAAGAGCGCTTTTTTTGACATCATTGTCAGCGGTGGAGTACATCAGAATAGAGCTAAGACGTGCTAATTAGCAGGCTGGTTAGCTAATACTGAATAGCTAACCTTTTCAGAATTACCGTTAGGCGTTGTAATTGTTTAGAGGCGTGTACCCCAGCATAATTAATATCGACATGAGTTCTTAGAATTTCGAAAACGCGGTTACCCTCAGCGCTCTGGCTAACAACAAATTTTCTCTATTTCGACGAGTTACGTGCACTGGAGAGGTTGCTTTGCCTGCAAGCTTCTCGAAAGCGCATGTACATGGGCGCGATGTAGGCAAAATATGTTGGACCACAGCGCCGAGGGTTTTAGAAGTTCTAAAGACTGTTACGGATATTGCTTACGATGGGCTACACGCCTCTCAATAATTAAGGAGCCTAACAGTAATAGTTAAAAAGGTAACTCTGAATAAGCCATAAAAAACAGGCAGTGATTACCGAGGCTGCAAGTGACGATGCCGGCTGCGGTTACAGGTGTCTTACCATTAGTAATGAATAGGTCCAAAACAGATGAAGTAGCTGACTGGCACGCGTTTCTGTTTCAGTCAAGTTTTGAAACCCCCAAGCTCGAATTCTGTTTTGCCGTTGAGTAGAAGAGGCATTGCATGGAATAACATTACGGTGAAAACCTCCACAAATGACTATAGCCGCCATTGTTCAAAATACGCATACTCATATAAGTTAACCAAGAAGATCACGAAGCTTTTAGTATCACCTGACGGAATTCAATTTACTACAGCGAAATGTGTGCTTTCTTGTTGCAGTCAAAGTGCTTCATAATTTCTGGTGATAGTGGTAAACTGGACTCTATTTCGCATGGTAAAGTGTCAGAAACGTACACGCCAACGCCACCACCACGCATATTGCATCGCGCTATGCGCTGCATTTATTGCGATTACTAATATTATACTAGTCCGTCTTCTTTAAAATCCAGAGCTTTCTTATCTAATCTTGAAGCCGAAAAAAAATATTTCGTTTATGCCTCTTCAATAAGTTTTGTCATTCATCTTTAGGATCATCAGTCATATTACGTACATCGTCTCTCCAGTCGAATAGACCGCCGAATAGACTGGAACCATCTGCTGCCGGAAGCCGTACACTTCATCAACCCCATTAAATTCAAGAAAAAGATCGAGGCCATCATCGTGTAACTGTCATGCCCATCCCTCATGCGATGCCCCATACCCAAGACCTTTGAAGAAAATGTCGGCTCGATTAACAGGAAACTTGTTACAACCAGCCAGCAAAGGCGCACAGTTGAACGCATTGCACCAAGTTTCAGTAAGCATGAGAACATTAAATCGAAAAAAAAAAAAAACAGATCAAGGAAAAGTACAAATTCATTGTTCTTTTTTTTTTCTTGCTAGAAAACGTGTATTAAGGTGAATAACAGAGAAAGCACTTTTTGCGGAAGCGTACAGTTTTGCAGCTGCAGGTTCAACAAATTAACGATATAAGATTTCATTGGGAGCGAACATTCTCATGCTAGTGGGAAATCGTACTCGTGCATTTGCAAAACCATTTAAAAGACCTTAGCAAGGTCGTCCACAGAGTCAAAGTAAATTGCATTGCTACCAACAGATTTTCGGGCCAAGATTTTTGCCATTGCGTGTCCACACGAACCGCCGGTCGTGAGTTTTCTTACGTGCAATGGCTGATGACAGCAGTTCTTTTAGGCTTGGGCGCAAATGTTCATTGACAAACACGGGAGGGCTGCTTGCAGAGCTATCTATATCATCAGCAGTACGGTCAAATAATCTTATAGTTTTATTAGTAATGCGTTTCTTTCTTTCTTTTTCGAGAACTTGGTCTCGTTTTTCGGGGCTTCTCGACTGCACAACGATATTGCTCGCTGCGTACCTTTTCGTTGCTTGGTGTTGTTCGCTCTGCTCAGCGATGCCGCTCTGTTTAGCACTTCTCGCTGGCACACGGTGGCGACAGTGATTGTGACGCAGGTTCACCAACGGAGCCATCAATTTCACCAACGAGTTTGGCAACGTCATTCGACTCTGTTTGAATCACACCTTTGATCTCAAGGTTTGATTTGCGAGTGTACTGGTCGTTGTGAACAAACTTTTTCTCGAGATCTTTTATGCGCCTCTTATTTTCCTCACATTATTTGCGAAGGCACCCATTTCCCTTCTTAACCAGTTTATTTTCAGCAAAGACCTCCTTCAAGTCTGTTCTGAATTCCTCAAAATCCCCCCCCCCCCCCCCCCCCCCTGCGTGCGCGGGGAGTTATGTTGAATTTCACTATCCAATCTGATGACCTATTTCCGCCCTATATAGTCGCTTCTAGCAGTTCTGAAGCGTGTTTGATTTTGAGACGGATTTCGGTGATGTGATGAAGTCTGACGGAGCTTGTTACGCCTCGAAGACTGAGCAAGTGATTGGCTGAAGTGAATGAAACTCACCGTGATGGTGCCATTATAGATCACCATAAGCGAACGCCGACGTATTTAGCTAAGCATTCGTGCAGTTATGCAAAACATGCGAACTTCGAACCCGATGTTTATTGGTACTGAAAGCCACCGACTAAATTTTAGATACGTTCAGCGCAAGGATAGCATGAGGGTGGGCAGCACCGCGTGGCTTGGTTCAGCGTCTCGATTATAGTGTGCCCTACAGTCTGGATGCACCCATTTCGTCTGCGTGCTCCCGTCCCACGCCTGCGCTCGCTGGTCAGAATCTAATGGACGCCGACCAGCTTAAGGCTGGCCAATCACAGGAAGCGTTTTGTTTCCTTTGTTTTGCCGAGAGGGTGGCGAGGCTATTCAAGCCCCCCCTTTTTTCGCTGTCACGCGTTCGCTGAAGCCGACAGCGGGGTGTGCTGGGGTTTCTGTGCACTTCCTGCAAAATGTTCGGACGAAGTCTCCCGTCGTCGAGAATCTTCAGCGTCCTCCTTTTCTAAGCCAGCGCTCCGACAACAACCGACTTAGGTTTAAGCGTCGGTATTAATGAAACGTTTAGCGCTAGTTTGGATGAGAGAAAAAAAAACACGACAGACATGCACAGCACGAAGGGCTGCTGTTCTTAACAGTGGCGCATATATATATATATATATATATATATATATATATATATATATATATATGCGCCACTGGCTGAAGCAAAGACCTCCTTGCTGAAAATCCCTCGTGTCCCTTGGTTTCAGTGGCTGTTGGCTTCTCTCATATTTATAACGAGCCCCTCATACCCGATATATATATATATATATATATATATATATATATATATATATATATATATATATATATATATATATCGGGTATGAGGGGCTCGTTATAAATATGAGAGAAGCCAACAGCCACTGAAACCAAGGGACACGAGGGATTTTTTTTTAATTTATGTATTTTGTGCTGTTGTTCGATTTAGAATATTACTGAATATGTTATCGCTTAAAGCTAATTGACTAGAAAAGCAGAAGAAAAAACAACCACATGCCGCCGGTGGGATCCCACCGGCGGCATGTGGTTGTTTTTCTTCTGCTTTTATTAATCTCCCATTGATCATTGATCAAAACCACAAAATTAAAAAAAGACATCCCCTGTGCTCCTTGTTTTGCGTGGCTGTTTTCTTCTTTCGTACGTATAACGAGCCCATCTCCGTTCCATATATATATAGACCGGTGCACTGCGCCGATCTCGACACCAGGAGTGCATCGTCAGGTGGCGCCCCGCATGCAGTGCGGCTAAAGTGCGGCACAGCGTTCCTATATGTGCCCCTGCAGGGAGCACGGGAGCATATACAGGAACACTGAACACTAAGTACGGCATAGGGTGCCTCAATTATGCATCCAGGCACCCCTGTGCTGCACGGTTCGAAATTTCGAGGGTGGTGGGGGTCAGTTGCTTTTGTCTCCGATAGTACACATATGTTCCACGTCAATGTCAAGAATAACGAGTTGCTGGTATAGGACTTCGTTCTGCGCACTGTTTTTAGCTGTTCCTGTTTTGTTCTAAAAAAAAAATCACAAGATGACCACTCAATCAGCCTTATCAGTTAATAAGTTAATCGAGTTAGTTTCTATGAGCGATTCGCCTGCAGTTTGACAAAGCAGGCTTGTCCACTGCAGAAAGTGTTTGCGTCCTTTTCCTTGTCTCGTCCGTGTTGCTACTGCGCAGTATAGTCCTCGGAGCAACGCCAATCGGCGCAGAGAGAAGAACGAAAGAAAAGACAGCAGTCATTCGCTGTCTGTCGCACAATGTCGACAAAGTGGGAGAGGAAGCGAACGCTTCCGTGGTTGATGAGCTAAGTTTCTTGTGCAAGGAAATATAATACCTGCACCAACAAGCGGCCGCAAAGACTGCAGCCTACAAAATGACACCAAATCAGGATTGTGAAATGCAGCGAAGGCGTCGTGTACAGCATGGCGCTTTCTTGTTGAAAACAACGCGACAGACTCTGTGAACACAGAAATAGCACAAAAGCATTGAGTGGCAGTAATTTGGTTATAAACTGCAAAAAATGTGAATGTGAACCGTTTAACAAATGTTAGATCGTGCGGAGGAGCGAAGATAAACTAATCCATTAAATTTTGGGAGCTGCACAGAATGCTTCATTGAAGGGGCGTTGTGTTAGCAACTCCTGTGTCTCCATGTCCCAGAAAGAGCTGGCGATCCTATTATCAATCGATGATCCCCGTCATGTACCGCATGCGTTCGGTGCTCCGCCACTATCGAGTTCGCTATGGTGTTGCTAGGAAAATTGCTCGGGAGTTTTTCTGTGTTTATGTTCTATTTCTCTTCTGTCCTTTGCGCTACACGTATGTCGACGCAAAACATTTCCAACAAGCTGAAGCATCGACTGACCGCAGTCCTTCCTCTGTTGATACGTATTTTCAAATGCAGCCGGGATAATGTGCAACAATTTCATTTTCGTTCCGTTTTGATTATTTTCATCACTGCCAAGCGAAGCCACGCACTGGGGTCATCAGGAGCCTTCATTCAGCGCGGTGACAGATGAGGTATTCAAATCGTCACATTACACGGGCCGGTTTTATGCGAAGGTTCTTTTCCTTCGCTTCTCCTGATGGCGATGATGATTTTGATGGCGCAAGCGCAGCTTTGCCATGCGTCGCCGCGGCTAACAGCCTACAAAATTTTGGGGAATGGCATTTTACCCCAGCGACGAAATTCTTCAGGGTGGACCCTTTTCCCGGGTTGGCTTTTTCAAAGCATCAGTCGACATATCGCCGTGCTTTATATTTTCTGACGCTCGGAGCGCTTTCTTCGCCGCCCTCCAAAGGCATGCAACGCTGTCAAAGCTGGCGTCAACCAATCATACGCCAAGCGGAGACATCCTCGCAAGAACACTCAGCAACTGGAGGCCGTGTCCCTAGATGTCGTCACCCACGAAGTGTGACATTCCATTCGTGTGTCGATTGCTGCTTTTGGCTTTCGTTAGGTGTTGTTTGCTACTTATACGTGTTCCTTTCTCGAATAAGGCTTCAGTTGCGAGTTAGCTTTTGTTGTCCTTGGGTTTTTTCTTCGTCTGTACGTGTTTTTAAGCGCTTTTTCAACCATCCATTATAACCAACTAATTGGTCGACTTTCCGCCCTTCTAACTTTTGGAGAAGCGTGACTGAAGCCGACTAGGAGCCATTTTCGACAATCGTACCCGCCACCCGAAGGGGCCGCAGGAAAAGTGAACTGCAGTGCGGACCGGTTCCTTTCAGTGCTTTTCACCCGCCCACAGCTCAGCGTAGGCTGCTGCCGGGTTCTTTGCAAAACAAAATGGAAGTTTGTCAATATATGCGCGTGTCATGAATAACAGGTTCTAGACCGGAAAGGCCTTGACAGAAGCGTGCTCACCAGACCGAGCGACTGCGAAGCAAGAACATGTGGCACGGGTGCGCCGGCATGCGACGCGCTGGCATGTGCCGTCACTCCGCAGAAGCGCGACAAAGCGAGCCGAGATCTTGCTCATTCCTATGTTCGCCGTTGGCCTGATGTAGTCATGCATAAAAGCTATTTAAAGTCAGTATTTATTCGTCGCCAGCCCACATTGCCATGATAACTCCCAATGCCTCTCAACTTTTGTATTTTTTTCCAAAGTAATTATAAAAGTGCTCCGTAGGTACTGAAGGAAACCCCGTATTTGACAAACGTCAGACGAGTGTTGGAATATGCTTGCGTAGCATGGTACCCTTTCACTGGTACTCATAGAACGCGCCGCAATGTCTGTGAGAGGGAATTATAACTTCCGTATAAAAAGCTCACAAGTTCGCAACAGTATTGGGTGGAAGACTTTGCGTATCCGAAGAAAAATCTGCAAGCTGAAGTTCTTACGTAGTATTTATAATGATTCCACCGGTATTGATAAAAGCACTTATTTAAAGCCGCCAAATTACATATCGGAGAGAGTAGACAACATAAAAAAAGATTAAGAATTATCAATGCCGTATTGATGTATTCAAGTATTGATTTTTCCCTACCACAATTCTTGACTGGAATAGTCTTCCGAATGATGTGGTTTCCGCACCGAATTTTAAACAGTGATGACCTGGTGTACCTGATGTTATGTTATCGTTGATAATAACTACTTGTGAATTAATTTCTTCTTTTCTTATGTTGCGTTACCTTCCTGACTTGTTTCCAATATCTTCTTTGCGTGTGATATAATGTGTCGTTAATCCCCTTATAATAATGCCCCATGGGCGCTGTAGGTACTTGTAATAAATAAATAAATAAATACAACTCTGAGCTAAGGAATTGAATATGCTAAAATTTCCAGAAAGTTGTTTACTAATTTAAAGATTAAGGAAATGGCAGTTTAGCTTCAACGTTCACGGGAACAACGTCAAGCCCTGGGAATTGGTTGAGTTGAATATTTGGGGATCACACTTACAGGCACCTGAATTGGGATCTCTGTACAAGTTCAAGTTCAAAAACGTCGCATAAGGTTACCGCCAAACTGAGAAAAGCACGCTATTACGAACAATTGTTCAGTGACATTTCTGTGTGTCGACCAGAGAGAATTTGGCGAATCATCAATGACTTGCTTGTAAATTGCCCTGACCGCCCTGATATGCTCGAGCCTCGTCGTTGATGGTGAGCCAATTTCTGGATCTGCATTATCTGACCGCTTTAACGCCCACTTTGCTGCGAGACCAAAAAAAAAAAACACGCGTCACCTGGTAAGGTCTCATTCTGCCCACAGAATGACTTTCCTGAGATATGTTTTTAAAACCCACAGATAAATTTGAAGTTTCTGACACGTTTCTAAGCCTAAAGCCTTTGACATTGACAGCATTCAGATTAGTGCACTGCACGGGCTCGGGCCGGCCCGAAAGCCCGGGCCCGGCCCGCGGGCCGGGCCGGGACATGATTTGTTTTGCCGGGCCTGGGCCGGGCCCGGGCCTGAAGTTGCGGGCCCGGGCCGGGCTCGGGCTTAAAGCTGTGGACCCGAGTCGAGCTTGGGTCCGTACAGAAACGGCAGGTGTCCGACTATTCATTCACTATTGCAGAGTGAAGTATACAACTGTTGCATTGAAGCAGCGTCACGGTTGAGGTATGGGTTATAGTACGCGCTGAGAAAAAAGTAAGCTTTATTCATTGACTTATTTACTTCCTTATTTCCACGCCGCGGTGGCTTAGTGGTCAAGGCGCTTAATTACTGAGCCGGGGAACCAGGGTTTGCTCCTATAGCCTCGGTGGCCGCATTTCTATTTAGGCGGCAAGCGTGACAGCCATGTACAGCCTTTGTCAAAAGTTTAGAGCCCAGGGGGTTTGCTTCTGGGCTGCATTGCTTTGCTCGTAATGTGACCTCAGCGTCCCCTATCTCCTGAAGGTAAGAAGATTTTTGGTCCTGTTCCCTCCGATGCGTAGGACTTCCATGAGTGCTGCAGGAGCGCCACGATAGTGCTTGGAAGCAAACCCTCTGGGCTCTAAACTTTTGACAAAGGCTGTACTTTGCAGTATCATTGCTCGTTGAAGAAACCCAGGTGGTCGAAATGATCCGGAGCCCTCTGCTTCGGTGTCTCTCAAAGCCTGACTCCCCTTGGGCCCTTTAGCCCCCAAAACATAGCTTTTATGTTATAGCTATATTTTTCTCATGTGAGAAAATTCACAAACTAAAGCGCGTTTGGTTTTCTTTTTGATCAGCTCACCGGAACGTCTCGTATAGTCTCGTAAATGAAATAGCTACAAAAGCTCGCGAGAGTGTAAATCTCATCTCATAGCCACATCTATTCCTCCTCGCTTCTTCAGCCTGGTTGTCATGACAAGTGTTTTGCCCTCTAAGTTACCACGTGGTTCACGCGTTATCTTCTGCTCCACCAGTAAGAGTAAAATTCAACCGGTCTTGATTGGCCATTGATCGTTCGTCATCCCAAAACATACCCATACACTATTAAAAATGCATTCGCGAAGAAAATATTAGTTTAGGACGCTTATAGTCTACAAAACGCACACCGTGAAATACTCAAGCCTTTTAGCTTTTCGTTTCTGCTGAAAGGCGACCAGTTAGGCTATGAATTCAACCTGTGAGATCGCGTTCACTAGAAAAATGTCATCCCGCTGCTTGCTAGGCAGCTTTAATGTTTATACTTCGCAGGTGGCAAAATATAACTGATTAAAACCATGGGGGAATGCAACGTAGTCTATTACGCGCGTATGCAGCCCTTTTTATTTGGCTCTCGGAACTTCCGAGTTTATCTTTGCGCACCTACACGAGATCACTGTCCAAAAGAGGGCCTGGCGAGCACTGCTCTTAATCACTTCCTTCTTGGTTAAAAAAGAACCATCTTTCTGCAAGCCAAACTGTGGTTTCAGAACCTTTGTCGGCAAGTTTCTTATCGGTCTAGTAGCAGTCTGTTTACTCAGAGTGAGCAGTAAATCTCAAGCGTTGCTGCGAAACGGGCCGGGCCGGGCCCGGGCTGGGCTTCACTCCGGGATTCACGGGCCGGGCCGGGCTCGCTAGAGCGATAATTTAGCGGGTCTGGGCCGGGCCCGGGCTTGAAGCTGCGGGCCTGGGCCGGGCTCGGGCTACAGGTCTCGGGCCCGGGCCGGGCTTGGGCCTCAGATTGAGGCCCGTGCAGTGCTCTAGTTCAGATTAAACCTACAAAACATGTTCTTGATCTCCTATGTCCGTACTTAGTGCATATATTCAATCTTTCGCTAGCATCTGGCACTTTTCCTATCGACATGAAACGTGCAAAGGTTTCTGTTATATACAAGGGAGGAAACAGGAACGACGTAAGCACTACGCACCAATATCTATAATTCCAGTCTTCTCAAAGAGCCTTGAGAAGATTATGCTCACCCGACTGGATGGCTTTTTTACGAAACACAATATCATATCAGAAAGTCAGCATGGTTTCAGCGATAAGAGTGAGAGAATACCTGTACGACACAATCTCGGCTTCGTTACTCATTGCATATTTAGAGGTAATCAAAGGGTTGGGTTTTGAAAACCTGGGTATAAGAATTAATGGTGAAGACACTAACAGGCTCCGATTTGCACTTATTGGTGACAGCCAGAAAGGCGACTCCTGTGGACATAAACACGCAAACTAGAACGGCAGGATTAAAAATTAATATGAAGAAAACCTAAACAGTGATCTATATCAGGGGAAGTGTATGAAAGATGGCGAGGAATTGGATGCAGTAAGGGGCACATTTATCCAGGCAAGTAATCACCGCAGATCTGGACCGTGAGATAGTTACCTAAAGTATAAGGTTAGGTCGGACCGAGTATTTGGCAGCCACTGTCAGGTTATGGATAGCAACTTGCCGTTACTCCTCGACTAGTTGGCGGAGGCGTTTTGCATCAAACAGAAGGATAAAGATTGCGTAAGTGACCCTTCTATCAAACTGTATCACAATGAAGACAGGTTTTTGGTTTCATCATGTGTGTGATGTGACAGTTTTGAAACTATAAAAGGAGTGTCGTGTTTTCAAATAAAGTTAGTCGCGAGTCTGCGCTTGTTGTGTTATCTTCTTGTCCTTGTCTTTTTGTGCGCAGTACCCCCCTTGTATGCACCTCGACTAAAAGTTTGTGACAGTTGTATCCTGTTAGTGTTGTACGGCCAACCGCCGCGGCGCTGCAGTCCTCTCAACCGCCAGAGCGTTTCCGTTCTGTTTGTGCCTACGTCCAGTTGCCGGTGAGCTCTCACTTCCTGCAAACGTGTTCGCGAGCTCAGCGCGTCCGTTTAAAGTCCGTACGCCAGTCACATTCGTGCATAACAGCTGGCACAGTGGATGCACAGTAGGGGTCAACACAAAATCCTGAAGTTGAACAGACAGAGCAGCGTGAGAAATGCCAACTCGTGTTCGTTATGCTTAGCGAATGCAGAGAGCGGATAACCTAGCTAGAAGACCCCAAGGGAAGAAAGCTCGCAGATTTGCTGGGAGGGGGTTTTTATGAAGAAAAGAAAGGTGCCTCACGGTGGAGAGAAGAGACATCGCACAGCATATCGAAATTCGTCCACCTGCATGATGACGAGAACTTATACTGGATATTAACGACAGTCAAGCGGAACAAACCGCTCTAACCCAGATACATAATATAATCGCGCCACTATTCAAGTTCCTCTATTTTCTTCATCGCAGTCATGCCGTTTCGACACCTGCGCCCTGTAACGTCCACGAATCCTTCAAACTCTCTAGGACATGCATGCACGATAAAGAGAAAGCCGACCTGAAGGTCGTTCTGACGCCGATAAGTATTGCATTCCCCCTTCGAGCAATTTACCTGACGATGTATATCTCGACACATCCGTTAATAACAATTCGGAGATTGTTTTACTATGATATTTGCATATGGGTCTCCGTCTTCGCCTGAATTCTTTCAGCCGAGCTTTAGCTCTCCTCTTTCACCAATCCGTCTGAACAGGACCTGTGAAAATTAAAAGCGCTGATCCACTTCGTTACGTGGAGCCCGCGCATACAAAATTCCTCGGGCGACATAGAGATCGACGCATAAATGCCTGATTGAATTGAGGTACGCTGAATCGACGTACCCCAGTTTGAGCATTCAAAATATAGCGTGCGTTTCGGATATGTTGTTTTATTTGCAAGCTGCTTCTTTATCATCGAGAAATGAGCATTCAGAAAGCAACGATGGCCTTTCACGATTAACGGTAGCCAGATCGACAATAAGCAGGCCTCATACAGCACGATTAATTACATTTCTTTGCAGATCTAGCCGTTCAAGAGTCTGCGGATGCCAACATTTGTCGCGCTTTTTGTTTGCCCTTCCGCGAGGCAGCTACTCGCGATGCAGGTATTTTGTTCTTCAAATGCTGCCACAAAACGGTAGATAAACATAAATATACAACCTGGTGTGCATGGCGACAACAGTGCAGCTCACGTTATGTCTTAGAAACGATCACGCTTCAGTAAAGTCGCACTGCTCTCCCCATCGTTTTAGCACGCTGATGGGCAGGCGCCTTCGTTTAGGCCGTATACTGCCTCAATATTGTGCAGCTCCTGATCAAACTGCATCCATGAGCCTCTGCTCGAATCAGTGCGCCGGCAGTGGTAAGCCGACAGATCTGGACACCTGGACTACTGCGTCCTATAACGGCCAGTATTCTACAAACACAAAGTGAACAAGGCAGGGACAAGCAGTCTGAGGCTTTCTCCTCCCTTGTTCACTTTGTAAGTGTCAAGAAACCATCTGCCTACCCTCCCTCTACCGAGTATTCGACATCGTTTTTTTTTTTTTTTTAAGAAAAATAGGTTCGCCGAGGTTCTTGCCTTCTTAAAGGTGCGCTGAAGAGGAATAACTCGTCTTTCTGCCGCGGGAACTCGACCTACACGTTCCGAGCATTCTTGGAAACTGAATTATTGCCCTGTGCGGCCGATTTCCCTAATTTAAATCGGATTAACGTCCGGCTCCCGCTCTTTCTTTTTTAATTACCCGCAGACGGTAGGAGGAGTCAACCAACGCATGGAGTGCCTTTCAGGCAGTCGCGTGGCGGCTTTTCTTTCGCTTTTATTTTTTTTTTCGGGGGTTTCCGTGAATGAATAGATTCCGTCAGAGACAACGTAGCTGTAGATTAGGGCCACGGAAATGAAAATATGCGTGGACTCTTTGCTTTCGCCGATCACTACGTATCACTCCGCCGATGGTAGAGCGGCAAGCCGCCACGGGACTGGGTGAAAGGTTGGTCGACTCCTCCACCGTCTGCGGGGAATCCAAAAAAAAAAAAAAGACGGGAGCCCGACGTTAATCCGGTTTAAACTAGGGAAATCGGCAGCACAGGGCAATAATTCGAAGTTTCTAAGAACGCTCGGAACGTGTAGATCGAGTTTCCGCGGTAAAAATACGAGTTCAGATTCCTCATCAGTGCACCTTTAAAGGGGTGGAGACACCAAATTTGTGGTTCGCGCGTTCTTAGTTTCAAACGCTTCTTATGGCTCCAGGAAGCATGATACACACTCAAATATTCATATATTCACAGTGAATAATTTATTATCGCATTTTTAGGTGAACGATTTTCGGTTTCGGTTTCGGAACGCCGAGTTGTACAGTGACGTCACAGAAGGGGAAGATCAACTACTTCGCCTGGTCACGTGGGCCCACAAAAGTTGTGACGCACCTACTGCTGCATCGTCTGCTTTCTCACACACGTGCTGACCAGCGCATGAAAAAACAACGGATAGCTAGCAGCTCGGATTCTGACGGATCTGATCCCAATGAGTGAGGACATCGACTTTTTTTTTATCACACGCTAATATCGCCTTCGCGGTTTCGCGTGAGGATGCGAAACACTTTGCAAAATGCCAGTAAGCATCGCTGCGCCGCTCTACCCAAGCTGCGCCCACAACCGGTGTCACACTTCGCCGCCGTGCAGCAGTACCTGAGCGCTGCTTGGGATGGTGTACAAATATCACAAGAAAAGACAAGATCACCTTGTTATCAGAACTGCCAGCTATACTCGAGCAGCGACAAAGCATGCCTGCTTATGTTCGGAGCTTTAGGCAACGGCACCGCTCGCGGGCGCTCCGGGCGACGAGCTCTGCTGCTGCCTGGCTGCCGTGGTCGTTGCTAGGCCTATAGCCTGTTTCGCAAGCGGCCGGCGCTTTGGAAGTCGCCTGCGCTATAATAAAAGGCCTACTTTTCACAAATAGCTTTAGTGTCAGCAGCATAATCTCACAATAAAATAATAGTATGGTCAATCTCCTCGACGCCTTCGGCAGCGGAGCTAGCGGGCGCCAGGCGAGCCGGACCCGAACGTCGGGCCAGCGGCAGCTGCGAGGCGGTTGTGGCAAGAAATTTGCTCATATCACAGTTGTTACCTCTACCAGCAGCTCAGTATTAGTCAGCGATCCTCACCAATGACAATTTTTTTTCACATTTCTTGTACCATGGTTTATTATTTACGTCAAGAACACTCTTTAGCTCGCTTTTATGACGTCGGCAGACGGTATCCAGGCTGGCGGACCGGCCGGCAGGCTCGGCGTACTTCACGTCCGCACAAGAAAATACAAAACATCCATGCTACCAGAAAGGATGCTTCCTAGATTCGAGATACGACAGCATGACTGTGCTAAAAGTGGATCTTTCGGCAACGACACTGCCTGCGGCAACGCCGGGCGACGACCTGCGCGCTGGTCCCAGACTGTCGCTAGGCCTAGATGGTTTCGCATTGACTCCGCAGCTAAGGGCCCTTCGGGACTGGCCAGCGCTCAGAAACGTGCTCCGCTCGGCACCCCTTTACTGTGAACTCGTCCCATAATAAAAGATATGTTCGATTTCCACGATGTCTTCAGCAACGCAACTAGCAGACGGCAGGCGAACCGCACCAGGTAGCAGCAGCACAAAATCGGGATGAAATTTGCTTGCATCGCTGTCATCACTTCTACCAGGAACTCGGTATTTGCCAACGATCGTCAGAAACGATGCATTTTTGATATTCATATATCCCAGGGTTTGCTATGAACGTGAACAAACAATACTATCGCGTTCTTCAGATGCCGGCGGTCGGCACGACGGCTGGCGCAGGCCGCTCGGCTCCAAGGAGTGCGCCTATGTCATCATGACGCTGCCGCTCTCCGCGCTCGCATTGGCTGCCGCTTCCTGTCGTTGCGTTTGCCGCGAGCGTCCCGCCGTTTACATCTAGCAGGCCGGACGCAGGCGGCGAGCTGCAATCGGACGTTGCGACGCTGTTCGCAACGGCGCGCCGCAAACCGAGCGAGGGGCGGTTAGCAGCAAATTCGGCTCGCTGGTGCGTCGACTGCGCTCACGCGGCTGTGTCCCGCGCTCATCGTACGTCACTGTATTTTGGTATGACGTCACTAAAACTTTAATTTTTCTTCCCACCTTGTGACGTCAGCTTTGATGGCGCTAGGGATGGGTCCAGATCATGAGAGTGTGCATTTAGGTAATCTTTGGAACCGAATTTAAATATTTTTTAAACGTTTGTTGTGTCCGACACCTGGCTGTGATTGCCCTTGCATACATAGGAATCCCATAGCAGGCTTTTTATAGCTTCAAAATTTGGTGTCTCCACCCCTTTAAGTGTTGGGTGCAGACACCTCTCAGAGTGCTTGGCTTCTTCATAGACAAACATAGTTGTTGGGGTGAAACACGCGGAGAATGCAGCACTGTGCTATAAATGCGGCTATTTACGCCTGTACGTGATTCTCTCGTGTACTGCTGATGTGTTTCTGGGTTACACCAGAAAGCGGAAATCAGCAAACGTTTGCTCATCGAGGGTCATTTGCTTCCCAACTCGACAACTTGGCATAGTTCACATATCGCACTTCATCGTCGCGAAGGTGATTCCGCTGTTGTTGAAGCGCCTCACATATTGCCCTGCATCTAGCGCTCCGTAGATCGCTCATAGCGTAACACTTTGTAACAAGCAGTTTGCTCGCGTGTCAAGGGCCGTATTCCACAAGCTGTCCATTTCAAGTTGGCCATTTCGGGTCCATTCGGTCCCCTGTCATTGGTCACTCAGATATACCCGCGGCTTTCAAGCTTCTCTGGAAAGCGACGCGGCCATTGGACGGTTGCCGACCGGACCTCACCACTGGCTGCATATGGCAGCCAGGGGTCAGGTCTGGTCGCCTGCTGTTGACCGAGCGTTGCGACGCACCTCACCATTGGCTGCGTAGTGCATTCAATTTCAGCCAATAGCAAGGTCCGGTCGCCAACCATCCGCGGGTACAGTCGTGCCTCGTTAGTATGGACCCTGATTCCCGAGCAAAAGTATCCACAAAGTGAGTCGTTCGTAATAAAGAATCATGAAATATATATATATATAAATATATATATATATATATATATATATATATATATATATAAATATATATATATATATATATATATATATATATATATATATATATATATATATATATATATATATATATATATATATATATATATATATATATATATATATATCCCGAAAAAAGCGCTCTATGATTACAGACTGCTTCCCTGCATAGCGGCGGGCATTGAAGAAGACGTCGCGCAATCTTGGAAGCTCTAGGTTTATTATTCTGGTCGTCATTATCAGAACATTTGATGTGCCTAGTGGTCCATGAGATGCGTGATGGTGCCCTTTGGTGTGATGAAGTATCTCCTACTACGGCTGTTCACACCCCAAAAACTCTGTACTCACTCACAAAATGTACTCACTCACTCACAAAATGGCTGACAACTGCTGAATGTACTTTTCAATGTAGCGCGCACAGAGAATTTTTCCGCCAGCCATTCATGCAATGAGAAAATGGTAAGGCGCGTTGACCGGGAACCTTGCTACTGTAAAAGCACGAAACCAATAACACGCAAAAAGGTCATTGCTACGGTATCTACACTTTCGCACCTCCTTTTGCTGATGTTCTGCACTAAGATGAATGGGTCGGAACATATGGTAGAGGCACTCGCGATTTTGTTGTCATCATTGTTCGTGTTAACAGGACAACAATACATGGGTCCCAATCGGCTCCGTACATTTTAACGCTGTCTGCTGTCCAGACAGCGAGTTTTCATATTAATGAGGCGAAAATAGATTGAAAATTTAGGGCCCCAGAAAGACTGTCCAGAATTGGAGACGTCCATATTAACGGTGGTCGTTTTAAAAGGAGCACAACTGTATATCTGAGTGACCAATGATAGGGGACCGAATGGCCGCGAAATGGACAACGGAAAAGGACAGTTTATAGAATACGGCCCAAGGTCTCCTTTAGTAAGCGCCGCGCTTTGCTCGGTCCTCGCGGCGTGCGTCATTCATAGGCACTTGCACGCCTAGCACTGCACCAGGCGGAGCAAGCGATCTGACTGCCCTCTTGTTTCCCCTGCGCAGGCACCCAGATCTGAAGATGAAATGGAGCGTGCAGTCTGCTGAGACACTGACTCTGCTGCAGGCATACGTGGTGAGTGATGGGCCGCCTTGCACGGGCTCTTCTCAAGCAAAGATGTCTTCCAACCCTAAAGGCCAATCATATGCAATGCCTCTACCTTTGCATGCGTCTTGACGTTGTGAAGAGGGCATGTCTAATTACCGTGGAACACTATAGGAGACTCAAATGGGCGCCATTTGTTTTCGTAAGAGCAAGCTACGTCGGTCGGAATAAAGACTGAAATTGGGACGGAGTGGGGGGGGGGGGGGGTATATTATGTGAACAGAAACAGTGTTTCCCCGTGTCTGTCTGCGCTGTTCAGATATTTTGCAGGAAACTGTTTTGTGAATTTGGAAATTTTAGAAAAATTCGTGTAATAATCCCAGTCTTAATGCCTGAAGTTGGCTCGTTGGTTCTGCATTGAAAGAATTTAGCGCGAGAAGAGAGACGACAAGAGCGCTCTTGTCTCTCTTCTCGTCCCGTCTTGTGCGCTAAATTCTTGCAAGATAAGCCTTTATATCCACATAATGGCGTCGGGTTCGTCGGGGCAACAAGAGTAAGAACAAAATTGAGTCTTATTTTTTCCTCTTCGAAGAACGCATATTCTCATGCTTTTCTTAAGTGTTACTAAGCGTCAAATTTACTTCACATTATGTCCGAGCAGTGCGAACCTCAAATCGCTGCCGCCACGACGTGCTTAGGGGATAAAATGAAGCAGTTCCCGCTGGACCACTCAACCAGTCGACCGCTTCTCAAGCACCTTTCTATAGGCCTGCTTGATGTTACGTTGAAACGGTCAAACCGACGGCAAAAAAAAAAAAAACTGCGTGGAGAGCTTTTCAACGTGCCGTCAAAAGGGGCCTCTAGGAAAAAAAAATGACGGTCGATTTGCGTAGTTAAAGGGCAACTGAAGCGGTTTTAGAATTCTATGAGTTTAAGGTTGCCGAATGTGCAAAATGTGCTGGTAAAGCCTGCCAAATCGTTTTGCTCTAGCATTTGAAATGGTGGCGTAATCGCTGAATAAAGTCGTCGTCGGCGTTCAGGATTCTCTGAAGTGCACAGCGACGAGCAGAGGCCCCGATAATGACGTCACGTATGACAGCACTACGTTTTCAGCGAAGAAAGGGTTGTAATATGGAAGAAAACCGACGCCATCGAAGGTGAAGCTCACAATGCATTGTTTGGCGCTATCTGACGACGCACAGCAGTATATGCAGGCGTAAGCAGCGGACATCTGTAGTTTCGGCGATAATGACGTCACTGCCGAGTTTCCTCGCACTACTCCAAAGTGGTGAGGAGAAGCCTGAACATCGTCGCGGTTTTAATCAACGATTATGTCACCATTTTAAATGCTAGTGCAAAAATACTTTGCATGGTTTATCTAGAAGGTTGATAGACTCGAATTCTTGAATAACCTCGAATTCTCAAAAAACCGTTTCAGCTTCCCTTTAAGCCGAACGCGAATTACATGCACCCGCACTTACGTTCCGGCGTTCGGATCATTGTTTGCTTTACATACATCCCTGGCAGTCCTCATACCAAAAACGGAGCAGTGCCCTGCGGTGGCAGGTGCTGCCATCGGTGGAGCTTGTGGCACGCAGGTTGCTCCTCTTCCCGAGCAAAACTGAACTGCCACCTGCCTCTGACGGTTGGCAGTTTGCCATATATTTACACACACACACACACACACACACACACACACACACACACACACACACACACACACACACACACACACACACACACACACACACACACACGCACGCACACACACACACACACGCACGCACGCATGCACACACACACACACACGCATGCACACGCGCACACTCACAAACGTACGCACACACGCACACACACACGCACACACACACGCACACACACACGCACACGTACGCACACACACGCACCCACGCACGCACATGCACAGACACACCCACACACACACACGCGCACGCACGCGCACGCACGCACACGCACGCACACACGTACACACACACACACAAAGCGTGAAAGGGCTAGCAGTGATATATTTGGGTGGTGATATCTATCAATGCGGAGGACGAGGGTGCAATCCCAGAAGAGCGCGAACTCAAACCTTGGTGGTAATGGCTCGGTGACGCATTACAAAATCTGCAGTACGTCATAGAAAGTAAAAAAAGCATAAGTAAGCCCCAAGAAGGCAGGTGGCGAAATAGCAATGTAGATTACAATGGCGCAAAACAAATTACAGTGATTACATGTAGTGACTATAGGTCAGCAATTTTTCTCTTAGTTGTTTCGAATGTGGAACGTTAAAAAAGGCAACAAAGCAATGCCACGCGGCGAAATGCAAACGTAGCACAGTACGGTATGAATCACGCCGTAGTTATACAAAGGAATAAAAAAACGCAGATGAAAAGAGAATGACATGCAGTGGCGTGAACTGTGCTGTTATTAAAGGGAATAAACAAATGCAAATAGAATTGCGTGTTACAGAAACGTATCATGCACTTGTAGGAAGGCACCGCCATCACGCGGCTCGGAAAGGATGGTATTAAGATGGCAGGTTAATTTTTCAACGCTTTCATTTATGTTTGACGAGGCAACTTTGAATTTATGATTCAGAAACGATCCCCTGACTTCTCTGTCGTGGCGTGATCGAAATCCAGATTCCAAAACTCTATCTCTGCTCTTGTGCATCATCGCTTCTCGCGTGCTGTGTTTGTAAGAGCAGTGATAAGCGCTGATAGCTGGCGTCTCACCACCCTCTGCTTTTTCTTTCCACCCGGCACTCTGCCGGAGTGGACGCATTGTGCCGGGCGGCGTAGTTTTGTGATGTCGACACTTCTGATCACAAATATAGAATAAGGTATTTTGTTGAACTACGGATGCATCCACTGCATTACGGTGTGTTGTTCTAAGGTTCTAGTGAAGGTGCTGACAATTTTTTTTTTCGGTTCAACATCTTCAGCCGCACGTTAGGTACCTTATTACGGAACGGCGCGCTCTCTGTGGAACTGTTATGTCGTGGAGAAGATGAAATTGCACAACTAGGAGGTGTTGCGAAGTGCGTCGGCTCCGGCCAAGTGGCCGGGGGATACAAGGAAAAGCAGAGGTCGCGGTGGTAAAACGCCGTCCTCCTGAGGCGATCATGCATTCGCGGAGGCTCCCTCAGTCATCATCTTCGCATATCGCTTGTCTTGTAAACGCAGCACGCGAGAAGCGATGATACCGGCTTCGCTCAAAGCGAATGGGCAACGCCTGAACACGCCAGTGCGCGGAAGGCGAGCAGTTTTGGCAGCGCCGAGGCTATGTTGTGCAGTGAAGTGACTGTGCGGGGCAGCCCGGCACCAGTGCTGTGGCGCACAACTTCAAATATTTTTTTCTCGTCTGAAACAAAAAATACCTCCATGCAAATTTCAACGCGAAGTTAAAATTAAACGGACTACCAGTTTAATTATATTTTGCATTTTTGCGACGCGCACTTCAGTATGAAATTTTCGGCTGAATACGCAGCACGACGCACTTTATGTGAACTTTTGACGTTTTTTTTTTCTGAACGTTATTCCGCTTAACTTTAGTTTAAACATTTTTTTTTACAAAGAGTACATGTTAGGGAGTGCCGATTAAAATTTTTAAAACTGCAAAAATGAAACGCCTTGAGCTCAAAAAACGAATTTAAAAAGCCCTAAAAACGCTTTATCGAAATTTCTTGATACATAATACGAAAGTACAACTCCTATACATTATTTAAAAACAACTTTGAGTGCAAACAACTTTGAGTGCATAAACAACTTTGAGTGCAAAAAAGAAATAACAATTTGTTTATAAATTTTTTGCAAAGGCCTAGTTTTGCACGTCTGGAAAATTCACAGGGCTGTCACTTCACGGGGCAATTTTTTTCCCGAGATATATCGAGGGAAACTGCTTTAGAAAGTTCAATAAACGGCCGCAGATTTTTCTTTAAGAAACCGAAGAGGGTAGAGCTGAAAGTCGTTTGAGCTGAAAGGCTGAAAGGCGTTTGAGCCGGATGCGAAAGGAAGGCCGCCTGGGGTGGGATGCGCCGCGGGGTGGGATGCGAGCAGTGTGACACCGTCTTGTGTCCTCGCAGGTGCTGTTCGTGTGCAGGGGCGTCGGGGTGACGATTCCGATGCGGCCTCCAGGTAAGGGTCTTGCTAGAAGTTTGCCGTGTTTCTCCAGCTAAACTTTGGTATAGTTGGGCCACATATGTCACACTTTTCGCTCCCTCGAATGCAAGGGATGCGCAACTGCATCCTCGAATAGCGCGCTATAGTCAGTCCATGGGTAGTGCACTGGCTTCGCTCAACACCAGTGGTGATCATATGATTTGCAGCCTAACGGCCCAAGCGACGCTCGAAGCGCATAGTCAGGTAGCAAACGGTAGGGGCAGAGAAACGACGTGCATCACAGGGTAAGACGACAATTCAGCGTGCCAGGGGCCTACTGGCGTTCACAAGGAAGGAATTTTAAGTGCAATCTACACAGGGGTACCGCTCGCTCCGTTCCTCTACGTGTTCGGCTGTGGCGCGAGCTGTCTGTACGAAATCAAGTACAAATTGTGAGCCACTTAGCCGAGTATGTCCTTGCCACATGTTAGTTTTGGCACTTTTCGTGCACTACAAGAAATTGCTTGGGCCGTTGATGTTGAAGCACTCTTCTGCCGAATGTGCCGTTGAAAGGCTTTGAATGCGCAGCCCGAGATCGTTCTCGCATTTTTCAACAGGTCTACGCCCTGATCTCATTTCCGACAGCCGTTTCAAAGTATTATGTCGTAAACCTGAATTGCTCAGTTTTACTCAGATAGCACGTACACAAAAAAAGGTAAGGGAAAGAGCAAACACTTGAAATAGCTGCGGACTGCCAAGCTGGACGCTTCATTTTCCAAACTTGTCGTCTCGCGCCTTGAGTCCACAAAAAGCTCGCACTTCTTTGTGGTAAGAGAAGCTATATCGTTGCCATTAGCTACCTCGAGAGGCATACACAGGTCGCATAAGAAGACACCCCGGCTGCAGGCAGTGCCTTGATGGAACGGTGTATAGGCGCATTTTGCCAGCGTTTCCTGCCTGGCGAAGACGAGCATCAGTGAGGTTGCGGTGTACGTACACATAAGAAAAAAAAAACGGTTTAGTTTTCAACGGTTGAATTATCCAGGGGCCGTACTTTATAAGGTATACCGATTTTCCATTGTCCATTTCGCGTCCAAATGGTCTTCTGCCATCAGATATACCCGCGCCTTTCAAACGGTATGCAGCCAATGGTGAGATGCATCGCAGCGCTCTGTCAACAGCAGGCGACCAACCTGGCCACTGGTTGCCATTAGCTGCGACATGTGGCCAATGGCGAGGTCCGGTCGCCAACCGCTCAACGGCCGGGCCGCTTCCCGCAGACGCTTGAAAGCCGAGGATGTATGTGAGTGACCCATGGCAGAGGAGCAAATGGGCGCGAAATGGACAATGGACAGCTTAGAGCCCTTTACCATAAGGGCTCCATGGGCGCCGCCATATTGCTCGCTGGGCTGTTGTGCACACCCTGCGCGGTACGTGGAAGCGGCAGCGCAACCGGTCTGCAACAGCCCGGAGAGGGTACGTTTCGACATCCTCCTCGCCCGTCGGAAAGGTCATACGATGCCGCCATCTCTGAACGCGCAAACGCAGCCTACGTGCGCGTAGTATGTACGCGTCGAAATCACCATTTCCAACATCAGTGATAAAAAGCGGCTTTTTGCTCGCTTACTTGCTTCCAGCGGCAGGCGACACGTTGCTTTAGCACCCGATGAGCAAGCTGGCAGTGTTGTCGCAAACGGAAAGAAAAATGGCTTCGTCGCTGTACTTGCGAATGAATTTAGTAGCAACTGCCAGGCTAACATATTTTCACATTACGCTTATCGAAGAGTGTTTATATGCCGATATATGAGAAGACGACGCGCTCCAACGTGCTTTTACCGTTGCCTGTAAAAGAAGGCGGAAAGTACAAATCCGGGCATGAGGAAGGGCAATACAAGCGCTATCCAGCAAAACCTCAGCGCTGCTGGCGACAGGTGCCGTTTCGGGTAAGCCAGCTTTTCGCTCATGTGCGCTGTGGCCACCAGGGTTTCCTTGGACGGGAGCAGCGGGTTTTATTTTATTCTATATCTTTTCGGGCCAACGCACACGTCAGCTCGATTTGTGCCGTCGAGCCGCCTCGGGTGCTGTCTGAAGAGGCGGCTTTATCTGCGACGCTCACGAGCCCAGTCCGTGTCATCGCGTTCAAAGCAGGCGAGCAGCGGTTTCCCAGGTTCCGGTGCCCGTGTGACCTGTAAAAAAGTAAAAAGAAGAATATCCATTTGCTCCATCCAGTGAACCATGTGTCTGGTTTTGTGATTAAATAAACAGGTAGCCGGCTGAGGTGCAATGACCAAATGCCCATCCTCACTTCCATTTTAAGGGAGAGTAACTTAAAACATGTTGTTGCCTCCTCTAGCAAGGAATGCATCCGGTGAGAACCAGCAGGAGATTACCCACAGAACACATTTCCAGTCGTCAACGCAGATTTCCTCTAGTATTTTTGGCCCTGAACTAGTAGTAACAATAAATTTTTTTGAATCAACAACCAAACATTCTATAATTCGTAGCGACAGAAAAAGGCTACAAATCTGTCGCTACGATAAAAGGACAACACATTTTGTCGTATTTTGGGCATGATTCAGTCGTTCTTTTCGACTGGGGTATTACATTGTTCTGTCTCTTTCTCTGTTGTGACAGCAGCTTCTTTACTGTGCGGAAGAGGTGGCTTCATTTTAGGTAGAGCGGTGACCCATCCCGTCTCTTTATAACAAAACAACAGGCGCACACTCAGTCAAGTGCTGCACACAAGGCAAGACAACACTCCGTAGATTTCTCAACAAACAAGGTATCGGTTCGTGAGGATCAGCTCAGATGCCCAGGACAGTATGTCGGAAAGAGCCGCAGCTGCAGTTGTGCGCCCACATTTCAGAAGAGAGACGCTGTAGGTCCGGTAGCTAAGGCCCACACAGCGCTTGCTCTCTGCGTTTGATGTCGGTAAGTGGGTTCCTTGTTTACGATGCAAAGAAGCAGTTGTTCTTTAGCGGCGCTGATTGATGCCATATTGCGCCAAACGCAAGAATCTCTTCGCTTTGCATGATACGCGAGGATCGAGGAGCGAAAGTGTTCAACGCAGTATAATTGGCCCTACAGCGAACTGAATCGAGAGTTAGCGTAGCTAAGAACCCCCGCAAATGTACTGATGGTAAAGATATTTTTCATTTAATTTAAGCCTGTCAGCTGCGTCGCAGTCAGTAGCCAAGAAGCTGTACCCATCTAGCATCACGGGTGCCGCTAGAAATACTAGCCGCCAAGCTGAACGCGACTGCGCACTCGTAACCGCGCGCTCAGCGGTTCATGCCACTTGGTTATGAGGGAGGCCGCCACTGCGGCTGTGATATGGGCACCGAATTAAACATCTAGGGCTACTGCGACGACGTTTGTACAAAGCGCAGTGTCCAAAGGAGTAGTCGGAAGAAACAGCGAGGACATATTTCAAGTTCTCCGCTATGCGTCCCGCCAGCGCTGGCATTTTTTGTTAATCATAATGGATGTCGTACAGGGTCCTGTAACCTTTACAACTCATACTTCAGTACTACCCCCACAACAGTACGCGTATTTACACTTTAATGCATGTCTTCACTTCAGAATCGATTCAAGAGGGTCTTTAAACAAGAATGTTGCTTTAATTCTTCTTTTTTTTTTTGTATAAAGTAGCTTCTGCCCCACCAAGTGAGTGGTTTGTCTTCTTTTCTGCCCTGAAGCGTTTATCCAGAGTATTTAAAACGAAAAGATGCTCATACTGAGTTTTGTTAGTCGTGATGTCGTCAGCACGCTTGTCTAGCTCGCTCGAACGCGTCCGGTCAGTCATACAAAGGAAGTGGATTTTTTAAGCAGCTAGTCGCTTCTGGAGACAGTGCTTCTGCTGAAGCGAAGACGCGCATAGACAAATTTGCCCTGGGAAGTTGTGGTGTGCCGGTTATAGGGAACTTTGTTGCGCAGCGCACCGTCCGCTTCAATCTGTTGTAGGGCACCTTTATAGGGACGACGTTAAACTCCGCTTACCATACCATATACCAAGGGTGGCCGAACTGCGGCTCCTCGCGGGTGCAAGTATCTGGCATCAACCACTTCTGCCTCTAAAGACAGCTTCCCTTAGTTTCTTGAAGAGAGGCGCACGCAGGCAGCTGTTGCTAGTTGGCGCCATCCTGCGGAGAATCTACGAAATGATGCGCGTGCAGCTCATAGTTTATAAATATTACCTCTATGGCCCAACCGATCCAGCCATTGCGAGTGACACCATCTCGCCTAGACGACGCCGCTTCAGCTGCTTTCAAAACATCGTGCTACACTTGCGGACGAACATCAAACTGAAGTGCTCCGTACTGCAACCGCGATATTTGAGCCGAACTTCATGCTTCACGAATGGGGCATCGCGTGCGGAGGCGCACTGAGCAATCGCTGCATGGGGGTTATTCTCAACAGGCTAGAAGCAGTAGTCGCCTTGTAGCACCAGCGTGCCAGCCCTAACAGTCAGAGCAGACCCCCAACTCGCGGTGCGGTAAGTCGCCACCACGGCGGGCTCGGGCCAAAGAGGACTAACATGAGTCCTCTTCTCGGAAGAGCGTTTATTGCTCCTGAGCAGTACACGCAGCAACACGCAACCAACCGTCGTAGCGAGGGAGCGTTCCGCTCGCGCACGGAGGTGAGAAAGTACAAATGGGGAGAACGCACGGGAAAAAGTGGGGGAGAATGTTCCGCTCACCTCGCGTGGCTCCTCGCTCACGGCCCGCGGCAGTCAATGCCGGGCGGTACGGTGACGGCAGCGGTCTCCATGGCAGATGTGTGATCCGTGCGTGTGCACGGCTGCCGCCAAAATGCCCGCGAGCCTCGGGAGAGATCGGAGAGAGAATGTGGTTAGGTAAGGACAGGGTAATCGACTGGCGCACGTAACTGTTCAACGAGATAAGTGGTACCATCGCAACTGCGCCAGGCTGCAGGGATAGGGGAGATGGGGATAAAAGAAGAAAAGGGGAAGGGGGAGAAGTGAGGGGATGGGAAGACGCCGTCGGATGTTGTTTCGGGAGGGGGGGGGGGGGGGGCAGAGAAGGGAGAGGGGTTGATGGATGCAAAGAGTAGAAGGCGGGAGGAGTAGAAAGACCCGACATAACCGCCTGATGCGCGCGGTGTGCACGTGAGGCGTATGGTGGTACAGGTGGGAACCAATCCCCGGGGAGATTTAAAAGAATAAAAGCTAAATTAAAAATTCAGTTGAAAAGATTGTAAGAGTTCCGACGGCTTAGCAGCGGGCGCTGGTGAACCGGAGCAGGCTTCGGAGCAAGAAACCGGAGCAGGCTTCGGAATACCTGGGAAATGGAGCGGCGGCGGCGTGAGTGCCCTCCCTACCGAACGGCACGCACATAACATATGAGGCAGGAGGTTCATGTGTATCCCCGCATCTGTTACCACCAGCTTTGTTCCAAAAATTTTTTTTATTGCCACGCCCTCCTTTACATTGCGGCTCTTCACTAAAATGATCGTATTTTACGGCTGTTTGCATATGTCCGTTTGGCCACTCCTGCCACATACCTAGCGCACCTGTTAGCGCTGTTTCAACGCCGCCTTAATTTTCTGCCTTTCATTAAAGAGCTTCGCTCTCATACCATGCCATACCACCTTTTTTTGCTCGCTAATTTCTTAAACTACCCTATTCATTCCACACTCAACTGCAATCACTGCACTGCACATGCACCTAGAAACATGACGGAATCACGCCGGGCTGCCCTCTGCTACTTCATTATAGCTAACTGAAATCAAGTCGGTTGTGGCACCTTCCTTACGTGGGCCTCGGTAAAGAGCACGCCAATGTCTGCTGTAATCAGTGAGAGGCGCCTCTGTTGACGATGTTGGCGACAAGCGCTGAGTTTCTTTAGCGTATAGCCAAAAAGCACTAACCTCGTAAATCACCAGCTTCCATCGACAGCATTTGAATGCTGTTCGCGGTAGCGGAGGCCTGCTGCGCGGCTGCTAATTCAGACCCAGTAAAGAGGGTCCGTTCAGACGAAACTCATTTCGCAGTTGGACCTCTGCACAAAGGCGCGATGCTTTTTGAATAACTATTGTAATGCACCATTGAGGATTTAACTCTGAGGAAAATAGAAATTTTAAATAATTAATTTTTTGGGTAATTCTTGATAATGCCTGCGGCCGCGAGAAACCTAGATTGACGCGAGTTGATTGTAAGCAAAACAACTGTCACAAACAGTACTTCCGTTTGTAATTTCTCATCTATTTTCATATATACGTATCGCTGGCAGCAGTAGTATTATGCCTGTTGCAGTGTTTTGTAACCAGGCCTGTCTTCTGCAAAATAAGCTGTATATTTTAAGTTCCCACATTTCTTAGAGATGGCACTGCTCTGATGTCGCGCTGCTGCAGCCGCCGCGGCCCTCGAGGGGTCCGCTCTGCATGCGCCGTTGGCTCGACAGACCACTCGGTGGCCATCGGAGCCGCCCGTGTAGCAGCACCCATTGGCCTTTGACTCGACACACTATCGGTTCAAGGGCCTTCAGAATGGCTGCCGTGTGGCAGGGGTGTTAGTCTCTCGATAGGCCTGATGTTTTTCCTTAAAATGGTTGCATTGTTATCCAGATGTGGGCAAAGCCAGGCATACGAATTCTTCGTCTTTTACGAGCTCCGTTAGAACAGACGAGAAAGCATAAATGTCCTCAGCAGATACACCAGTTCTTTTTTCTCTTAAACTGGAAAGGACCAAAGCCTATAATGCCAGCAGTTGGAAACATTACTCTGGTAGCTAGTAACTGCAGCTTTCAGGAAGGGCCAACAAGTTAGCTGCGTATTTTTTCAGCACGTACGTACGGATTGCAGGATTTTAAAGCACGGTTGTTTCAGAGATGTTTCACCTGCGAAAATATGCGGCAATAATAGCGATTCGCCCAACGCTGCCGAGTAAAAAGTTTCATCTTTTCAAAGTTGACATCAACGGCTAGTGGCTGCACACTCAATGTCGTTTGCTGGAAGTCAATTCCGGTCGTTCCACGCTCGATGCCAGAGATCCGTAGCGGCGTAAATATGGCCTCGGGATATTTTTCCGCCCTTGCCAGCCGGCAGCTGCCATGGTCCATCCGCGGCCATTCCCTCTCCCCGGAAGGGGCAGCGGCAGGGGAATCGCGGCCGCTGGCCACACCTCCGTAATGACGGCTGCTGGGCGCAGGCTTCCTCGCGTGACCCAGTAGGCGTGACGCCGAATGGATGCCGCACATGAAGCGGCAGCTCGTTTACTGTCCTTCTCTCGTTTTGTTGCCATGTCCAACGATATTTTACTGCGGACGCAGCGTAACCCTGCCAACTACCCTTTTTATTTCACCTTTCGAGGATCGACTGCCTGCATCGGCTGAAAATGATGCTCGCTTTTTTTTTTTTTTTTCCAAAACACCGGGTCGGATGATATCAAGGCCGCGGGCTGTTAACCCTCACTTCGAAGAGAGGCAGTTGCTTCAGAACAGAAGACAAGCATCGCTGTTCCCGCGATTGAAAGCCGGGGCCTGCTTCAATAGCGTCAGCCGGTTTCTAAACTCAGCAGTTCGCTGCGACGACGAACGCCCTCGGTAGACCGGGTGGGTCGAGCAGCCACGGGGTAGGAAAGGTCACCAAAGAACCCATGCAGCACAATGTGGAGTATGAAATGTGGGCCGCCGCCAGTCTCCAACATGGGCTCCTAGAAGTCAGTGCTGGTTTTGCTGCTCGGGTCAGCATCCGGTCCTCTTTTGAACCGGTGTAGGCAACCAATTGGGGCCGGTCTACGTTGGTTTTGCAAGTGGGCCCTGCAGCAGCCCACTGGGCTTCTTGTCGGTCTGTCAGTCTGTCCTCGCATTGCTGAAGGAGTCGATGCAGGTTGGCCGTGGAAATGGGGGCCAGGGTAGTCCTCCTAATATGGGGCCGATTGGGGTCCGATGTTGGCAAGCCCACTTTAAAAAAAAATGTAGCAGCACGAAAAAACGGGGACGAAATAGACACAAGTACGACAGGACGTATGCTGCTTGTGTCTACGTACCTGTATCTATTTCGTCCCCGTTTTTTCTTGCTGCTACGTTTTTTCAGGATGGATCAATACCAACTGGCCCAAACTTCGCTGCTTTTGCAAAGCCCACTTTAGGCTTGCCCACATATTTCCTACAGGAGGTGTTGCAAGAGCTGCTCCATGCATACCCATGGCGGACGCACGGGGTCAAACGTGACGTGCTGCCCGGGCAGAATATTAAAAAGCCCTTTACACGGCTCGTACTGCAGAATGGCAACGTTCTTTAGACTCGGAAGCTGGTCCCACCTGCTCGTGAGTCGGCGTTATGTGACTGTGATGCAACATTTAATCCCATCAACGGTTTACACCAGCTGACTCGGTCTGTGTTTCCAGTTAACGCAGTCAGACATTAGTTATGTTAAAAGTAAATTTCGCTTGAACAATCGGACCAAAACGCAACTCGAATTTTCAGCCTCATGGTGCGAAAAGGGACACCTGAAAGTGTTAATGATGGTCAAATCAGGAGATGCTTCTTTGCAAACCTCCTTCTCCCCACTGCGCGAAGAAGTGTCAGCAATGTTTGGGCCATCTTCTGACATACTGTGGGCTACTCATGGAGGCCGCTTCGAGACAGGCGATAAAATAATTACACTAAAAATCTCGAATTGATCAACAGCTCAAATTAATAATAAAACAAATAGGACATCCCCTTTGGTTTCGGTGATTGCTGGCTTCCTTCATGGATCTCAAGACGTTCAACGGGGAAATGAAAACACTTCACTCCTGCGAAACATCGGTATTCGTGTGTTGAACGGTAAATATGAGTCTTCTGCAGCAAAACATACTTTGAAACACTTGTGAAGACAGGGTCTGGAACTATAATGGCAGCCTGACAGCTGCTGAAGTACTGTTTAGTGTAAATTGAAAAAACATCACTTTTAAGGCGGAGCTAGAAGAATTAACAAAAGTTGAGAAATAAAACGCAATTAAGTGATATGAGGAATTGTAACATGGAGCAGATTGAGGAAGCACTAAAGCGCGGAGTAATTATGAAGAAGGTAGGAAACTAGGCTCTGGAGTAAGCCAAACATGCACAGTGAAAGAGTAACATTGCAACGTCATTAACTTAAAGAGAAAGATAGTTAAGGTGGAAGAAGAGTTGTTTACTATGGGTGTGCTAATACGCGAAGTCTTCGAATTTCGGATGAGTTCGCAAGTTCTACGGTCTAATGGTGGCACGCAGACAAATCCAATGTGGTTGCCGGGATAGTGATAAGACACCATCGTCTTTAGCGTATGTGTGTGCACCGTGCATTTGATCATCGAGTACACGAGTACGTTTAATGATGCCGCTGTCATTTGAGCGGCCGTTGTATTTAGGCGACGTAATGAGCGGCATGCTGCAGCGGCTTAGACACGAATCCCCGGTGCCTGGTAAGAAAGCAAAGAGATTCTTAATGCTGGATATAGATGGCAAAATTAATTTTGAAAATTAATAAAATTACATTACTAATTTCCTGAAAATCTCGCAAAAGTAATTCAGTTACATTACAAATTATTGCTCTCAAAAAGTAGTGAAAATTACTTTTAAATCACTTTTTAGCTTAGACGCTTTAAAAGTTGCGCATTGTTAATAGTTCCTACAAATTTTCCGATTGCTTTGTTTGCACCGCCACTGAGCTTCAAAGTGGGCGTCGGAAATTCGCCCCTCTTTGAGGAAAGGTAGCCCCAGTCCATTAAACAGCCGCTTTGTTGACCTGGATGAGGTCAACTTAGTCGCATCACTCTTCGATCAGAAATTCATCGTTCAACGCCCAATACGATCCCATCCTCCTGATTTTGAAGAACTTGCCGTAGCGCATCGATCGACTGCCTGCTCACGCTCATCTTCCCAGAAATGCACCAGGTGCAAACAAGCTGCCAATTATGCTCTTCAGGAGACACGTTGATTGGAATAAACGCCTGTGTTGTCCTTGAGTTCCGGCCACAGCAGCTAGTTTTCCCGAAAATTCACAGCCAAGTTTGTCAGATGTCATTCGAGACTTCTTGCCAGTGCGACGACGTGACAATATATATGAAGCAGTCTATAGGGAAGCACTCGCAGCGCGTCGTTGCAGTACGGCATGTCACGGTCACGGAGCTCTCCACTGCGGTGCGTCTGTGTGTGCGGTGCTGATGCCTGCGCGCATATCGCCTCTCGTCCGCGTGCGCCGCTTCGCTGGAGTGCTAGATTTTATTGCTTTGTAGATGATCAACCCTGCAAACGCGAGGCCAAAGCATGGCCGATACCAGGATGAGCACGGACTCATTACTCAGCAAAAGTAATTTCGCTATTAACTGATTACTTTTGCCATTAAATTACTGGCCCAGAGTGAGTCATTACATCACTGAATTACCAACCCAGAAAGGTAATGAACTACATTACGAATTACGAGGAAAGCAACTTGATTACTGTAATTTCATTAAGCGGTGGCCTTGTGGTAGAGCATCCTCCTCGCATTCGGTTTCTTTAATGGGTACAAGATTTCCCCTGGCCTGGTGCTCGGCTCTTCTAGGGTGAGATGCTTAGAAAAAGGGTCTGGACCACTGTTGCGTTGACGGGTCAGTGATTCGTTCCGCCGTCAAACAACCCTAAATCCGCCTCGTGCAGTTGTGGCCTAGTGGTCTGGGCGTCCGCTTCGGCTGCGGGAGGTGATTGGTTCGAAACCCACCGCCGGACACCCACCGGTAAAAATGGGTACAAGCCACCCCCGGCCCGGCACCCGGCTTCCTCAGGGGTGTGCGCTTGGAGGAGGCTCCGCAAACCCCGGTGCGCCCTTTCGGGGGCAAACCCAGTTTCGAACACTCGGCCTGCAAAGGTGGTTCATGTTTCACTGCAAAGTGAAGGGTTCAACTCAAGCCCGTACGCTCTAACCAGCGTGTCTCAAGACGTACGGGTTCAAACTACTGTAAGCGATCCTTCGTTCCGAAGAGGAAACTTCAGAGTATCACAGCTGACCAGACAGTCCGGTTTTTCCGGCTGTCTGACTTGCGAGAACTACTGCCATGTCTGATGCTGGACACTAACCTGCTGCGGTATTAAAACGTGCACGACTGAATCCGTGATCGTGCAAGGGCTTTGTTTAGAGACATCTCACGTACAACAAATGCTGCATCAAGTTTGTGTACGGCTCCATCAAGGTATGCGGAATATCTTTACTTTTCGCCGTCGAGTTCGAGACCCCATGTCAGAAAAAAAAAATAGTTTTTTGCAACTGTAATTCGCGCTTTGTCTAAATGTTGCATGCGAGTGTCCCCAGCGCACGACGCGAGTACTGCGCTCAAAAGGGCTGCATGACGCAAAATAAATGCATTCCCAGGCAGCGGAAATTTTGCTAGTTTGTAATAAAGCAAATTTATTCTTGAAACGATGCTCTTTTGTAACACATCGGTGGTCAGCACCGTGCAGGGACTGCAGTCTTCTTCGGCCTCTTTTTAACGGGCGTCCACGCTTGTGGATCTGTGAAGCATGACGTGAATTGGACAGCTCTTAACCAAGCCTTTGTAAAAAGGTTTGAAAATACATGAAATAAAGGTATTTTGCTGTCATCTTAGATGCAACAGATACAAGCCTTCAACACTCTTCCGTACAAAAATCAGCTCAGTCCCTTACTTTATACGCATGCATTTAAATTTTATTTCCCACAAGCAGCTAGTTAGTATAGAACCTATTGCCTGCAAAAGCTGTATTCGGCCAGATATTTGCATTTTATTGCAACTATTTTGATCATTTTACATGCTATTTAGTCACAACTGTTTGTTCTTGAGTTATATTCACTGTATATGTGTGCCAATTTTGTTTTCAGCGTTCCCTGCCCGAATTACACGGTGTTATGCTACACTGCACAAAAAGTAGTCACCTAGATGCTCTTTTGCCTGCCTCACGACAGTGCACAACAGCAAACGCGACCTAACCCGCTACAGGACACAGTCCCAGATAGCAACACATTGCTCACTGTTCAATGACATGTCAAGAAAAACTGCATCAGCAAAAGTGGCTTCATTTATCCACGGCAGCATACACTAATACTGTACGTCGCGTCGAGTGTTTCACGAAATCTCTCCTGATGCTAAATCCCTGGGGGTAATATTTAATGAATTTATGCTTGGGGACCATCGCACTGACTACCTGCGCACTAAACTCTCGAAGGCTTTATGCCTGCTAAGGAAACGTATGTTTTTTCTCCCGGTCCACCAAAACCGCCTAGTATATGTCGCCCTGTTTGAATCAAATTTGCGCTACTGCCTTCTAGTCTAGAGAAATGGCACCATGAAGGCAATGTATAAGCTAATAATAATTTTAAAAAAATCTCTACGAGTGATTTCAAAGCAGCCTTATGATTCCCACACATCTCCATTATTCACTAAACTCAAAATCGTGAAATTACAGGACCTGTATGACCCTTACAAAAATGAGCTCTGAATTTCTGTTGACGCAATGTTGAGCATGTGTGGAGCCAACAGAAATTCAATGGAAAATGGAAATTTGAACTTGTGTTAAGTTTACACAACACTCATTTAACAGAATTTCTGTGCCAAAAACTCACCACAAATATGGTGCATAATTTCTGTTGGATTTCTGTTGTTGTTTTTTTTGAACACCCACCAGAAAAATGTTCAACAGTAAGTGCTTTGCAACCATCCGTGGCACTGTGTGAGACTTTATGAGCTGTTCTGACAGGAGAATGTAATGCTATGCTAGAAATCAGCTGCTACTCTTGATTCATGCACAAAGAAAACGGCGCGAAATACGGGAACAAACGAGAAACATACACGACAGTACGAGCGACACGCGTGGCGCTGGTCCTGTATCGCATTATACATGTTAAGAACGCATGCAGCACCTGTTAAAATTCTCGTAAACAGCTCAAAGTCATTTTCTTGCATAGAAAAAAGTGCTAGAAGTGCAATATGCTCTATCAGGCATACCTACTTCAGAGGATTCGTATGTGCGTTCATAAAAAAGGGCGCTTGATCAGTGCTTTATTACTGTTGTTTATGAATGAATCAAGCTCTTCAACTAACAAAACGTTGCATGTGAACTCGATTACTTCTACTACATATAAAATAAATAAATATTAATAGTAATAATTGACATAACTTTGCTGATCTGCAGGTCACCACCTGCGCAGATCCGGACACCCCTGGGTAGGACTATATAAGGGTTAAGCCGAGATTGCGCTTAAGACGGAAAAGTTATGAAATCTTAGTTCATGCTATAGCCTCGTGTGAAATACTGTTCCTTGCTGTTTATCTGGAAGCAATAAAGCACACACGGAAACACATTGCGCTGTCACGTATGTGTGCGCACAGAGCGTACTTGACGGATTGCCAACGTGCACAACTGAACGTCAACACCTGAACCACATGTTGCTTTTAAGTTTGTGTTCAGTCTATAATTAACAGAAAATCAACACAAAAATCCACAACGGAATTTCAACTTAAAACACATAGGACAATTTTCAACACATGCTCAACGTTTATCAACAAAAATGCCACAGAATTTCCACACCTTTTAAACAGTGCTTATTGAGGCAACTTCACAAAAATTCCACAGAATTTCAACACCGGTTTTTGTAACGGTAAGCTACTGTGAACACTTAAATCTGAAACACGTACAAGCACACATACTCTGACAACATTGGGAAATTTGAAAAGTAACACATCTTTCTTTACGCTTAATGAGGCACACAGAACTGTGGCATGTTCCAAGATCTTTCACGAATTATGGATTTCAGATGGTTCAGTGTAGCATTCCACAGATTTTAAACAAATAAAACCTCACAATAGAGAAATTGCGTGCGCTTTCTAAACTTGACTTGTATTCAATTTTTGTATAATGCTTGCTAATACTTCGCTGTTTATTCCAATTTGTTATGTAATAGAGTTGTTTGCATTTGATATCTATTGTTTACAACTTAGCATCGCAGTTGTGATATTTGTTGTGTGAATCTATGTTACTCATCTCTGTCAAAGCGTCCGCTGTCAGTTATTGGGAGGTGGGGCTAGTCAAGCTACTAATTTGTAGCTTTTTTCCCACCTTCCCACCACATCTAAAGTATCATTTTTGCTTTGTGGTAAAAATAAACTGACACGTAAAGCTACCCTTGTTCCACACAGAAACTCGTCTGTACAAAAGGGCGAACATCATATATCATGCGCTGAAATGCTCGCAAAGAGGTCGAGTTGAGTTCTTGCCGGTGCTGCTCCAGAAAAAATCTACTTCTGCGAAATGCGCGCGGCAGACTGTCATTTCCCGTGTCAGCTTTCTCGATTCGCAGCTTCACTGTCAAATCTTTCTTAAACGAGGGTCCTGCGGAAATGAATGCAGGCTTATTTCGTTGTGAACGGCCCCGTTGGTGCACTGTGGCACACTGCACATGCGGTTGCTCCGGTATTTTCTGTTGATTGCAAGAAAAAGAGCAGGGAACACCACGACGAGCAAGCAATACGGCACAAAGGCACACATGGAAACACACTGTGCTACCAGCGACCACCGTCGTGGCGTTTCCTCTTTTCGCCGCCGTGCGGCGCCAGCATCTGTGGAACTTGCGAATATCCTGCAATTCGATTCGATGAACTAAATAGACATTACGCATTGAAAATTATTCGAAACGAATCGAGCATGTTTTCGAATAGTTTTCTAATAATTGGCGCGAACTTCCAATAGAGCTCGCCGTAGTTTTCTTGACTACTGTTTCAGAAGCAGTGTCTACTGTGACGCCGCACATCATGCTGCGCCGATCGGTCTCGGCGGCGTGAACGGTTCAGCGCCGCGACACGGCCCGTTCGTGCGACAGCGTTCATGATGCTTATACATGGCCTCCAAGATTGGGCAATGTGACAGGGCTCAGGCAAGTTTACAAACCCTGCCTTAGTGCCCGATCTCGGAATCCATCACCTATGCGTAGTCATCGCCATCCCCATCTACTGAGACGTGACGCTAGGTTATTCGCTGTCGTCATCAGTAGCAGAAGGTAACTTTCTTAGGGCCAACCTGCAAGGCGCGAAGTTTCAGTGCGAAATTTGCGGCGAAAAATCATGCGCGGCGCGATACCACGAATTCGTCGCACAGGCCTCCATGCGAGCGAGGAGCCAACACTGCCGGCGCACTCCGTCATCCGGCCAGGCTGGCCAAGCGCAGTGTGTAGCCGTCACAGTGATACTCTCATTACTCGCACTGGCTGCCGAGCGCAAAAGAAGCGGCTAGACTATACGACCAAATAGCACACAAATAGCACACGCGTAATAAAAGTGGCTGTGGTTCAACCAGGCTGAACCTAGTTGATCCCACTCTGCTTGCCTTCGATTGCAAATCGTTTGCCGCTAGGGCCCGGCACGCTTGTTCAGCCGTGATGCCGTCTAGCGAGCCTTTGGCAGACAGCCGTTTCTTATTTTGTCCCTCTCTACTCTTAGCATGTGATTTGGCAAGCGGTGGCACAGGTGTTACTCGGGGCGAGGGAGGCAGTGGCGAGGAGCGAGCGCAGCTGCGGCGCGGCGGCGAGCGAGGCCAACACCACAAGGCGAGGCACGGTGATCAGACGTCACAGCCGCACCGCCCCTCCTCTTGGTTGAAGGCCATTGTCAAACAGTTTTGACCTTCAGCTTTGCATGCGGAGAGTAGAGCTTTTCGCTCTGAAAACAAAGCGCTGCAGGCACCGGCATCGTACCCTGTGTGCGCGCACGTAGCCAGATTTATTTATTTTTTTTTTTTTTACAGGAGGGGCCCGAGCAACACTTTAGAGGGTGTTGGCCCGAAGCACTTGTACCGGGCGAAGCCAGGGGAGGCGGGGTACACGCCTAACGAGAGCACTGCCAAAAGGCTGGGGGGGGCTGGCTTTCTCGGCCCCCTCTCTTCTTGAATACGTGCCTTCCTGTATGTTCGAGTAGCAGCCGGGCCAAAGCTGACCGGACGTTGCGTACCTTGGTTAGGAGCTCGATCTCGCCAGAAGACAAGCGAGCCTCGGGAAATTAGGTTCTCGGTTGACGATGGGGGAAAGGGGGGACGCGGCCCGGGCCACCGTGCTGGGGATTGAAAGGATAGTGCACCGGCGAGTGTTTGGGGGAAAGGGTAATCTCGTGCGGCCCAAGCGGCGAATGGAAGGTCAAGTTTCCTAACGCCGTCCCGCAGTGAGCGCCCTGGAGAATCGAACGCGGATCAAGAGCAAAGGAGGTGCTCAAGATTTTCCACCGCTGTCGCGGAAGAACGGTGTGCCGACAGCGCGCAGGCGGTGGGTCCACTCGGCCGGCCAGGCGCAGCCGATGCGCATGCGGAGCAGAGTGGCCCGATCGCCCGGATCCAACTCCTGGAGAGGGAGTGGACGCGGCGGACTGCCAGAGGCCAGTCGGGCGTACGGGTGAAGAGCGACTGGGCAGCGCGACACCCAAGGGGGTTATGCTGTGGAATGACGCCAGCGTGCGCTTTCTTTGCGTACTCGTCCGCCAGCTCGTTGCCTTGCATTCCCACGTCGGAAGGGACACACTGACGCAAGATATCTCAACCACGGTCCTGCGCTGAGCGAAGCTTGAAATCAAGCGAGGACTAGGAGGCTGTGTCTTAGCTGTCCGTGAGTATGGCAACAGTGGTAGGAGTGGGCCACTGCAGAATGAGATCAGCTGCTAGGTGCAGGGCTGCTAGCTCCGCTGCGGTGGAGGAGGCGGGGATGCGAGCCTTTCGGACAATAACCAGGGCAGGAACAACACAAGCTGCAGCAGAGCCGTCTGTGTAGATGAGTGTGCGTCCCTCGTCATTAATGAGAGCAGCCGCTTCTTGTTGCATCGCACAGATGGGCGTTTCTCACTCGGAGCGCACGCCCTCTACCGGCAGCTTTATTTTGAGGGGCGTCTGAAGGTGCGGGGGTGGCTGGGAGACGGGCTTGCCATGTGGGCGCGGGTTCGCTGCACGTCCCATCCTAGAGCGGGGCCTTTGCAGGAGTTGGGCTGTGCCAGGAGCTCTGGCCGTGCGCTCAGCCACATTTAGAGCCGTGCAGCGAGACGGGCCACGACGCGGCCGGCGGCAACGTGTGAGCTGCGCGGGAGTAGAAGAAAGCGTCGGATGACATTCCGCTTACCAATATCCAAGACAAAGGTCGACGAACGGGAGAGCGCAAGCGTTCGACTGCAGTTCTGTTGTACGAGTGGAGCATGTGAGAACATCCTTTCCCTGAAGTCTAGAGCCCATGAAACGGCCGCGATAGCGCTCGCCGTCCAGTACGGAGATACGCACGGCAAAGAAGTGAAGATTGTGTCGGACTCCCAGGCGGCATGTCGACTTCTTCTCGCAGGAAGAATCCCCAAAAAGTTGACCATATTTGCAACAACTTCCCCTGTACACAATTCCGAACTCCGACACGAAATCACATGGGCTCCGGGGCACTCGGGGCTCGAGGGAAACGAGGCCGCGGACCTGTCAGCTCGAGGGCACACTAACCGAGCGACAGACACCCCCGACCAGGACACCACCACCCCCGAAATCCCCACTGCCTACAGTGCACGGCTCCAATACTTTAGAACGCTTCGCCAGCAATACCCCCCACCGCATAAAAGGCTAAATGCTCAGGAGGCGCGCGAATGGAGGCAACTCCAGACCGACACCTTTCCTAATCCATATAAGTACCACATTATTTTCCCGGGCCGTTACGAAGGCTCCTGCCCGTGGTGCGAAGAACGTCCCACAACATACCACATTACAAGTGGGTGCGTTGGGCCAAAACCATTGGAACTGAAATTCCCTAGAACAATGGAGCAGTGGGAGGCCACTCTGCTCAGCTCGGACCTTGCCATTCAGCAACAGCTGATCAAACAAGCCCGGGCGGCAGCGATAGCCACTGGGGTCCTGAAATGAGGACACCACCCGTTCTGTAACCTTTCTTTTTTTTTTTACTTTCTTTTACTTTTCTCAATAAATGTTTTCAACAATGTGCGACCACCGCGATTCGGTTTGCTTCTAGCCCGAGCTTCTGAACTGCGGGGCGGCGGGTAGACTTCAAGTAGAGTGTAAGCACCAGGTATCTGTCAGTCCAGGGAAGAGGGGTTCCCTCCAAGTGCGGAGGAGGGATTAGCCGTCTTGCGGCAGCTCGAGTGTGGTAAACGAGCAGGCCGACTGGAGTGAGCAAGGGCGCGCTCTACTGCGGCAAGGGCTGCAGTTACCAGATCCCTTTTGTCTGGAGTGGTGTGTGATGAATGGGGTGGTGTTCTGCTGCTCAGGGCAACCTTGAATGTTTGTGATGTCCCGGGGCAGAAGCTTCGGCTCAAAAAGGCGCGGAGGGGAGGGAGGGAGCCAGAGCGGGAAAGTTGTCTGCTTCGGGAGAGCTGTTTGTTTCGGCAGCCTTTGATCGGTGGTGCCCCGGGCGAGCTGAAGCGCACGTCGGCGGGAGCTGAGAATTGTGGCAACCTTTTGTTCTAGCTGCCAGCGAGGGCAGCGAGGTTCGGGTTGATGCAGTAAGGCGTTCCTGCAGTGCAGGGAGATGAAATGTGGTCGTCGCCGCCGCCGCAGTGAGAGCAGCGGACGGCAGGCTGCAGTAGCGTGTCGCGAGACGCCGCAACTCAAGCATTGCATTGGGCGAGGGCACCGTCTGTGCACTGCTCAGCGCACCTTAAAGAGGGCCACTTATTCGGGTCGTCGTTTGCCCGCGAAGTGGAGAAACACGGCGTTCCCGCTCCATCTGACGCCAGTGATGGGCGTGGCGCCTTCAAGTCCGGATGAGATTTCATCTTCCGTGATTTCCTTGTCAACGCCGAATAGGAGCCCAGAGCAGGAGTTAGTTCTCGCCTCTCTTGCGTAGACATGTACGTCAAAGATGTTGATGATTTGTTAGGAAGGGGTCCTGATCTGCTCTTGGTGGGAGGTCGACTGCAACAACGTTGCGCTTGAGGTTAACGCGAACCTGCTTGGTGCCTGATATCTTGCAGAGCTCCGAAGTGATGCGATCCTGTGCGTAGGACAGAAAATTGTCGTTCCTTTCGGATGGGCGGAAGAAAATTCAAGTTCAAGAAATAAAGCTCAAGTTCAAGTTCAAAATGTTTTCCACCGCGGCCGCTAGAGCTTGCTGTGCTGCTATTGTCCGCGTGTAGCAGACGACGCGGCGAGGCCGCCAGTAGCAGACAACGCGGCAGGCGCTCCCAACGGATTAGGAAGGGTCGGAAGCGCGACACTTGCCATTGGTCCGGGGAGGCGCATACGTGCTCTCCCGTTGGCTGATTCGGACGGTGTTTGCGCCGGTGGTGGCTCCATCTCTTGGGTTTAAAGGAAGACTATCAGCGGAGGCGGAGAGTAGCTGCGGGGCTAGGGTAGTCTTCTAGAGCACTGCAGTTTGCGTACACTGTATTTAGGGGCAGTGGCGTAGCCAGAAATTTTGTTCGGGGGGCTCATGTTGCAGCGCGGCCTCCTCATAGAATTTGTGGAGGGATCAAACGTAAGAATAATAACTGCATTTAGATAACGCTACGCACTGTCTAGACAAGTGAAATATGTATTTTAATAAATAAAAGAATGTATTCGTATGTCGTAAAAACCGTGGCAGACATAACTGATGTCAATACTTCCATGCTTTTGCGTATTTAATAAGTAAAGAAAATATCACACAGATTCTAGAACTATATCCGTCCGAAACCAGCAAAGCAGTGCATGCCGCTGATATGAAAAACGTAAGGGCCATGAAATTAGCAATTATAAAGGACAAATATTTTAATGAATGTTTGTCGTTCAAGAAACTTTACATTATTGTACATATGCAACGGCCAGGGAAAAATCTCAATGACGCTGCCCTTCGTTCCAGTGTACGGCGCAGCAGCAGCTGTCACCGGTCATGTATTGCGAGCAATTGCACCGAAATTTTAGTCGCAACAACGAGCACGTGTATAAACGACTTCTACAAAATATGCGTTAGAAGTGCGAAGATAATGTGAACTATTAGAAATGCGAAGATACAACTTGATAAAGGACAAAAAGTTTCAATGGAAACAAAGTCACTGTATGTATACACAAAACCTCGCAACAAGATATTTAAATACACGTATGTCTTCATTAAAGCTAGGTATCTAAGCAAAAGTCACTCTATATAATGCGTCCAACAAGGCAAATAAACATCTTGCGCAATAACAGATAGTAAACTTTATACATGGAAAGACAGACAGAGCAAAAGTCGCGATATGTACTTGGGCCATGCTGCGGTCGTGACAGCGACAATTATTCTGCACCTATAATTACAGAAGGGTATTCCTTTGGTTGAAGGACAACATAAAAGCAGTTAGATAAAAAGGAAAGAGAAGGACAAACGAAAGCCACGAATGATGCCGCTCCCGCTAGTTGGAATAACCAGTATCCGAGTGTGTACGTTGGGAAACGCCGCGTGGTCAGGGCTTTCAGTAAGCAAGGTCAATCAAGATCGGTTATTGATATCCTCAAAATTTTCGTATTTGGATGATAATTTTGATCATGATGCTAACTGATGCTTGCGTTACGTGACTTCAGGTGCATGGGCGCGTTGCCACGAAATCCGAGCTGAGTTAGCAATGTTCGCGCCAAATGTCTTTTCTAGTCTGAAAAAGACATTGTAGGTGACAAGATTCAGAATGACTTCCGGCGCCGGTGGTTGTTTTGGTCAGCGGTGCGTGACAGTTCAAAAAAATTTCGGGGGGGGGGGGGGGGGGGGGGGGGGGGGGGGGGGGGGGGGGGGCTTCAGCATCGCCCCTGGCTAGGGGTGCCTTGATTTAGCGCACCGCCTAGGGTGCCTCGAGGCGCTGGCATCGATGCACCCTACGCGGGGCACGGTTGCGGAGCGCGGCTGGCGTGAGTAGTCGCTCGGGTGAATGCGTCGTCTATGCTGGGGAGAGAGAGGCGCTTCCCCGCTTGCTTGGCCCGTCGAACGGAAATTTTGAACTGCCTAATTGGCTGTAGGTATGGTGGCTGCAGGCGGATTCATTGTTTCTACTTTCAACTGAACAATTTTTTTTTTTCTAGACACGAGGCAGACATCTATATCAGGGCTCACTTTTGTAATGCCACTTAAAAAACGAGAACTCTTCTGGTTAAATTGTATTATACTAGCCTATTAAAAAGGCGACGCCAAAGACCTAAAAAATTGGTACATAGGTGTGGTGGGGTGAGGTGTGGCGCGTGGTGCCGTATGGTATGGTATGGTATGGTATGGTATGGTATGGTATGGTATGGTATGGTATGGTATGGTATGGTATGGTATGGTATGGTATGGTATGGTATGGTTATGGTATGGTATGGTATGGTATGGTATGGTATGGTATCTGAACGCAGGCTATAGAGACGCCGTAGTGTGAGGCTCCGACCTGGTCGAGGTGCACTTGTGGCGACGTGGGAGCAGTGTTCCACCTCGCTCGCTACCCGCGGAGGGGTCCGTGCTCGAAGGAACAAAGGGAGGGACGACAGCACGCGTACAGCGTACACTCAGATGCTATGCATTGCTCTTGAAAATAATACACATTGCTACAAAACATCAACGAGGCAATCCTCGGGACGGGAGGGTGTATCGTACGTCTGCAAGAAGCATTCAGCGCGCTGAGGTGGGAAGAGTTAGCGATTAGCGCAGCGGTGACCTAGTCGGCTGAGCATCCGGTGCGCATGGCAAAATGACTTTTGAAAAAAAAATTAAATTACACTGCTAATTACTTTCTCTAAAACGCGAAAATGTAATTAAATTACATTACCAATTACTCTTCGAAAAAAGTAATGACATTACATTATAATCACTTCTGAAAAGTAATGCAATCACTTTTAAATTACTTTTTAGTAAAGAGAGTAAAAGGAACGCACACATTCTGTGGTCTTCATGCCAAATTCCTTCACAGCCAACCATTCCTCCGTCCCTCTTCATTCCTTTAGCACGAGTTATTACAAAGATGAGGCAACGCCAACAAAACAAATAAAAGGGAATAATAGCCTAACACTCGTCACGAGCGGCGAACTCACCACCTCGCTGCCTGGAGTTGTCTCCACCCTTTGAACCTCCGAGGCAGGTTATTTATTGCCTCGGTGGTCCCAAGAGTCGACCCTGGCAGCCTACGCTCGGAAATGTCTGCGTCATGCGCACCTTGGCGACGAGTGCATCACTGTGCCCTAATGTGCGCTCCTGGCTACAGTTTTGAACTGCGACGTGCGCCCCATCGACTCCCCAAACACAGCCTTGCACCTTGCTGCTTGGGGGATGCACGCGAAATATGGACTCGTGTGCATCTCGCTACTTGTACTGCTGCCTGGCAGTGACAATACTGCATGGCATCGCCATTCAGGAGAACGGATGCCGCTACCCCCCCCCCCCCCCCTTTTTTTTTCCCTAAACGACAACGTTGCGGTAGCGCCCCGATATTTTCGAGTGCACCGCACGCCCAGCCAGCCGAACCTCCGAGCCTCACCATAAATTACCGACAGCGGCAAATGTGGCCTAGCGAAGCCACGAAAACATCCCCTCCCCCCTTTTCCTCGGAGCCTTCGGGAGAAAAGGAGCGGTCAGCAGGAGATAAGGACCCAGCGTGCTACCCTGCTATCGCTCCTGGTCGAGTTGCGTGGGCGACCCGTGGACGTCGCTGGCGGCCAGCTTCAAAGCGGTCGTCCCGAGAACCTGCTGCCCAGAGAATCTGGATTGGAGCTGGCACCTTGCTGCCAGCTGCACTACAGTGCTGACAGATTGAGAGGGCACGGACCAGGCTTCGAGGCGGGCTCTGTTAGCACTGTGTGTGACGAGACTCCCATGAAAGGAGGTCTCGCTCTCCGGCCGCCACGACTCAATTCTAACAAGATCCCAATACGTTGTATGAAGTCGTTTCCTGCTCCAACCCCGATCACGTGACCCGTGTGAATCCCTGCCTACCCATCCGATACCCACGGACAGCGACCCGACAAGGATGCCAACGGTCTCGGAGGCAGTCCTACGTTGTTCTTGCCGCGCATCATTCCTGCTTTCGAGGCGCCCAACCGAACGCACGAGAGGTGAAAGCTCTGGCGACACAAAGAGTAGTAGTTCATTTTAATGAAAGTAATTTGGCCAGTAATTAATTACTTTTGCTGCGAAATTATGTCGCAGTGTAATTCATTTCATTAATAAATTATCAGACCAAAAAGTAATTGAATACAATTACTGCCGGCATCCGCCTCGCATGTGGGAGGTGCATGCAAGAAGTTCGATCCCCGGTGCCGCCGCCGGGTATGCAGTAGGCACAGGCTTTGTGGGTGTTCAGCTTATCTGGGGTTAAATGGGTCTTTGACCCCACCTTGTGCAGATGAACAGCAGACATTGAGCTGTCTTTGGCCGAGCCGCGCTTGCGCCATAAAAATTCATCATGGACATCATCAGAGTTAGCGATTAACTCGAATACATCGACAGCCTCGTAACTGGCGCCGACGTCGTCCTGGTAAGCAATTAGGTGGATTAACTTCAGTGTGCGATTGTGGGTCTAGGCGCGCAAGGTGAACTGGCGGGCCTGAATAAAACGAGATTAATTTTGAATCCTTTGAATGGCGAAGGCAGGGACTACAGAAATGAACGGGACTCACTTGTCCTTTGTCCTTGTCACTTGTACTTGTCCAGCGCTTCTCCTGTCCACTTCTGCAGTCTCTGCCCTCACCTGCGCTTTCAAAATTCGGTATGCTAAATGTCAACTAGCCCAAGAGACTATTCAGTGCTTCGTGTAGTTAGGTGCATCTATCGGATACAAGTAATCACAGCTGGTCCAGATCATGAAAGGGAAATTGGCAGCTGAATAAGAATGGCCTGGAGTGTACTATCCTGCCCTAACTCAATTATGAACAGAATTGTTTCCGCACCCCTGAAAAAGAAAGTATACAGGGTGTTTCACGCAACTTGAACCAAGGATATAAAGAAAGTGGCGCGCCGGAGCAGGATGAAACCAGACATGTTGTTTCCTGTGGCGTGGCGCTCCTCAGAGTGTGTTTAAAATTCCGTTTAATTGTTAATTAGCTTAGATTATTTATGCAAAAATTTTAATAATTACTTTAGGACTACGTGCGTTTCGTTAAGTTGTACATGGGGTTATGAAACGACCCATCCAGTTTTTGTTATCAAAGTATCTTCTACGTGGTCCTTTTTTCCAGTATTTAAAGAAAGCCCGCGAATTATGAAAAAAAAAGCACGTGATTGCGCTCTTCCGCTACCGTATTGTGGCGCTGCCAAGCGCGTCCTGAGTGAACGAAGCGTGCGTGCTCATCGCCTCGAAGTGAGCGGCCCACGCCGCTCCCAGCATGGTCTTGAAAGTACGTCAGCACATTATCCCTGAACGTGGCAAACGAGCGCCGTGATCTGAGATGAGTAATAAGCAGGCGATCGACAACCGATTCAGACGGAGCTTCTATTGGGCCAAAACAAAAAAACGAAGGAAAAGCTTGCAGTGCAGTCGCGTATTTCAAGGTAGCCCCCGTTTTTTTTTTTTTTTTTTATTTTATCACTGTCCGCCAAACTGCGCGGGGCGGCCGCTCACTTAGGCACGGTCAGCGAGCACGTTTCGTTCGTTCAAAACACGGTTGGGAGCGCTGGAATATGGTAGCGCATGAGCGCAGTCACGGTTTTTCTTTTTTTCCATATTTCGCGGGCTTCCTTAAATGCCGAAAAAAGGGCCACGTAGGAGGTACGTATGTACAGTCTTCGTCAAAAGTTTAGAGCCCAGGGGTTCACTTCTTAGCCTTGCAGTGGGACTCCTGAAGCATTCTGGGAAGTCCTACCCATTGAAGGAGGCAGAACCAGAAATCTTCTTACCCAGAGGAAATTTGGAGCGCTGGAGATGCATCACGAACCACACAGTGAGGCTCAGAAGCAAACCCCCTGGGCTCCAAACTTTTGGCAAAGGCTGTGCGTTGCCACAGAAAACTGGATCGGTTCTTTCTTAATCCCCTCTACAACTTAAGCAAAGTACGTTATCGTAAAGTGATTAACAGTAACTTTTCGTAATCAATCTCAGCTAATGAACTAATTAAGCGGAATGTAAAAAATACTCTCAAGAGTGCCACACGACGAGAAACAGTATGTAGTTGGTTTCGCCCAGCTCCGGGGAGCCACTTTTTTAAAATCTTTGGTTCATGTTACGTGAAATACCCTGTACAACTGATGAATGTTGCCAGTACTTAGCTACGGGGGCTTAATTTGGGGCCAGAAAAAAATTCTACCTGGTGTTTACGCCCTCTGTGTAACGCACAGAACTCAGTGAAAGCTCGAGACACTCGGTAATGCGTTATTACAGCGCAGCTGTCGTAGGGGATCCCTGCACTTGAATGCGGAAGTTTTCTCGCCATTTTTGAACGCAAAGTGAGGTATTCATGATGTATTATTCAAACATTTTAAATATTTTCTCGGTCGTTATTTTTCTATTTTCCAGTCTCTTTCAGAGCACGAAGTGAAGCTTATCTTGTTGGAGAGGAGGAATAACCGCGAATTTGGACGAGACCAACTGGCCCAAAGCTTCCCCTTGTTCAAGCGTATCTTCTTTTCGCTAGTGTTCTCCAGAGTGCCGAAGGGCCGCTTTGTGGTCTGTGAAATGAACGCCCGTACAACGTTCGATCCCCAAATTTCCGAATATGAGCCAGATTTCCAATGGTGTCAGGTGTGCCACCGTGCCGTTCACGAAGTCATGACCTCGTTCAGGACAAGCGTGCAGAGCTGCGTTATGAGAGTGCCCCTCCGGCAGCTGCGCATGCGACTGAAGATGAAGCTTCTGGCATGGATGGGCTCCGTATAAGGGCTTTCGCGGTATATATATACAGGGTGTTTCACCTAAGACTTTCTGCATTTTTTAAAAATAACCTATTTGACTTAGATGCGCGCTTTTTCTGGCATAGCATTGTCAGTGGTGTAGTACATCATAATTCAACTAAGACGTGCTAACTAGCAGGCTTGTTAACCAATATTTAATAGTTAACTTTTAAACTATTACCGTTGGGCTCCTTAATTATTGAGAGGCATGTAGCCCACCGTAAGTAATGTCCATATCCGTTTTTAGAATTTCGAGAACGCGATTATCCTCGGCGCTGTGGCCCAACAAATTTTGGCTATTTCGACGAGTTAGGTTCACTGGAGAGGTTGCTTTGCCTGCAAGCTTCTCAAACCGCATGTATTTTGGCGCGATGTAGGCGAAATTTCTATATATACAGGTTGAAACACCCTGTATATATAGAAAGAAGAACAGAACAGCGCAGCCGTTGATGGAAAGGAAAGTAATAGGTGGAGCATTATGGCACAGAACGGCATCAGTTAGGATTAGGTCCATTAAATTGCCTGTGTATATACGAAGAGAAGAAAAACGTGATCGCAGGCGGCCGGCAGTCGAATGGAGTAACAACATTATGAGATATGCTGGAACATCATTGCGGCAGCTTGCGCGAAGCAAAGTCTGAAGGTGGTTGGTAAAGGCGTTTTTCCTGCCTTGGACGATGATGGTGGCGATACGTTTCCTTACCTGAAAAATGCAATGGCCTGTTTTGTGAACAAGAGGCATATTCAGAAAAATGTATTATCTGCCCTTGTTTGCAAATGTTTCCATATTTGTTTCCATTGTTTCCATTGCCCTTGTTTCCATATTTGCCGCCTGCCATTGATATATAGGAGCAGTCTATGGGCACACGCGCTACCACCTCAAACGCGCCCGAGCTACGCGTTTGGACCGCGAAAAGCAGGTGCTTTTTTTTTATAGCTCCCACGTCCCCTAAATGTCTGTGATCTTGTGTTGTTTCTTACAGAAGATGTGAGGATGAAATACTCTGTAAGGGGTAGCTTGCTTACTTTTTGAACTGGCCATGGAATTATCAACTGCACAGATTGCGCGCGTAGGCAGCTATGGACTACACCGTGATCATAGATCGAGCTAGTAGTCGCCTGATTAAGAAACAGATGCTGTTGCAAGCTGTGGCAGGTAAAACCAAACTATCTCTGACATTATGTGCACAGACGCGCCGCTTTTCGTCATTTTGCTTCGTTGGAAGTTCAGAGAGGACGGCGAATCTATAAGCACGCAGTCTCAAGGTTGCAAATAACCGCTCATTGACGAGAACGCTACGACGGCAGTAGCCACCAGGCGGAATAAAGTGTGGCAAAGAGACTGGCGCTCCCCCGTGCCAACTGGTGGGCCCAGCGTTGACGTAGTTGCGTACCGGCACGGTTGTAGGAAGTCAGGTTTGTAGGCACCAAATGATCCAAGAAAGCTGCGCTAATAATTTTTCCTTAGCTCAAAAGGAGAGCAGTCACATGAAAGAAGACACGCATAGACAATAGCGTCCGTCTTCTCTCATGCCCCCCCCCCCCCCATTTTTTCTTTCTTTCTTTCTTTCTTTCCTTTTTTTTTTTTTGCTAAAAATGAACCAACGCGCCCAGAAAGAAGTTTTGCCATGCTTATAAGCGATTTTGTTTGTGCGGATACACAGCATCAACTGTTTAGCTTGACAGCTAGCTCGTCCGCTGTCGATGTTCCGTTTTAGTATAACTATGCACCCAAGACGTCACAGCAGTAAGTCACTCGTATGTCCACGTGGTTTGTTTTTTTTTTACTTTTTACACTGCCCTCTGCGCTTCAGGGGATAGGATAAGGAAGTGTGCTTTGGGGATTAGCTGTGTTCGAAGAAAGAAACACTCCAAAAGCGAGAGTCTACTGTAAATGATGCACAGCCGTATATTGGAGTGCAGCGCTTCGTCGCTTCTCGAATACGGAGATTCCAAAAAGATGGGATGTTCGAACACCATGGCCTTCACCTTCACCTCGTAAGTGGGTTTAACGCTCGCAAGTGACACGTAGGCTATGAGGTATTAATTTTTAACGTCCGGTGACATCGCACACGGCCATATTTCCCCTCCATCAGCAGGATCAGCCGAATACCTCTCGATCGATGGGCATTGCAACCCTCCACAGCCTTAGAGCTGAATGTCGTAATCCCGGTCGCATTCATATGGAGCCTAAATGCATGAACGAGGCTTAAAATAATCCGGAGCACACTTTCATTCCTACCGTAGCAGAAATTTTCCGAGCCATGGGCGGCATGCATTCCTGCACAGTTCAGAGAGATACTATCTAGAACAGGCATCAACCAAACTTGGTCCACACACGGTCGCACTGAAGTGAACCGCTGGTCGAGATGAAATCCCAGGCAATGAGGTGCCGCGTCGCCTCGCCCTTCAACACCGGGCGCCTGGGATCCCCTGCAGTTATCCATCAACGCAGGACACAACTCTCCGTTACAAGCAAAAAATAAGCCTTCAATATGCCAGCATAAAAGAATCGCCTCCACGTTCTCTCCTCTATCCGTCCACCTGTCGGCTGGCTTTGGTGTCGCAGTATGGACGCGAAACTCCTCTAAATGTGGCGCTGGACGGCAGGTTCCCTCACTGTCTTTCGGCTAGCGATATAAAAGAAATGCAACAGCTGAGTTACGCCAGTTTCGCGCCTAAATTTGGAGGCGAACATCTCGAAACACTGGAATAGTCTAGGAATGCGACTGACACCGAGCTCCCATTGTCAGTATGCACACTGACTGCGTGTGAGTAAAAAGTGTATTGGATGGTTTTACTTCATTACGAGACTGGCGAAGACAGTTACACTCTCACTTTGTGTGCGCCTAGTTGCAAAACGTGCGTGCAAAGCGGCTTTCGTGTACTGCTGACTGTGTTTTAATTAGTCTGATTTTGAATACCTCTACAAAGTCGCAGCATTCAGAGGACATTGCGCGAGAGTTGGCGCCGACACAAATTGGAGAAGATGAAAGCAAAGCATTTTGGAGTAGATGAAGGGCCTGTGTCCGCCTAACTGAAGCACAGAATATAACTGGAATGAGCGGAACCGGACTACCTGGCCTGACACAAGCACTGACCTCCTGCCCGTGCGGCAGTCTTTGAAGCACGTGCCCGCAGAACGGTCGAGTGGGCTTGACGCAATCGACAGCAGTTCTTGTGCGAACTCCATTCCAGCCTGCCTTGGCGCTTTCCATCAGTGTTCTTGACGATAGCTCACCGCGTGGGACGGTCGTAATCGAATGGGGCGCTAGCATGACCCGCCATCGACGATGCGCTCACGAAACTTGCCTCCGCCAAGTCTGAGATGGCTCAGCAATCTTACAAGAGCTTCTCGTGTCTTTGTAGGTAGCCATCTGAGCTCTTGTAAGGTTGCTGGTGGCTTGGCTGTCTGCCTAGAGAGCCATCTATGACTTTGCGGAGGCACAAGTTCTGTCAGCGCGTTGCCCGCCGCGTTCGACTACGACCGTCCCACACGTCTATAAGCAAAGCGTGCAAGGAATGGCCCAAGCCGTGGCGTGTTATCATTGCGTTCGAGCGCTCTGCATTGACTGACAACGAATTGCTGGGCCATATTACTATGTGATTAAAATGTATTGATCACAAACTGCTGGCTTTTCGTGGCCCGAGGAAGTGTGCTGTCGTCGATAGTGACTCCTTATGCCAGAAAACACGGCCGCCGACAAAAAGGCCCGGATGCGAGCATTCGTTCGCTCCCCTTTAGGTAGATAAGCAAGTAGGTCGGTGGAAGAAGAAAAAAAAAGCACTCCAGCCGAGCTTGCGCGACTGACAAATCACTGGTGGGAGCGCAGGCATTCTACCCTCCTCGCTGGCGCTGGGCTCCGGGTGCCGGTCTTCGCTCGAGTGCCTGCTGTTCGTCGCCAACAGCCACTGCAACTGGCACAAGGGCGCCGTGTGCGACTGCCAGCCCTACCACGTGCGCCAGAACGACACGGCCTGCCTCAAGAGTGAGTGCGCCTGCCGCGGCCAAGGGCTTACTCACTCGCTGACTCTCTGACCTCGCACGCATGCAGTCAGAATTATCGCTCACCTATGATGTTTAGCAAAACAGTTTTCCCATAGCGCGACCTGTGTTCCGCAAACAGCGCATGCGCCACCTTAAAAGGCGGCCCATGTGCAGTTGGTGCCTCAGAAAAAGACTGCGGATACCTCTGAGCTATAACTCTCAGTTATTATCATAACCCTTGCAAATGTTTTGCAGAAAAATGATAAACATGTCACCGATCAGTGTTGACAAATCACGTTAAAATTACATTGCTCTGCTTTTCATGCAACATTGAGGGTGCATTGAGAACTCTTGAATAGTTGTCACTGAAATACAGTTACAATTTCATTGAGTACCGTTGTGTTGAAATTTTGCTGTCGTATCTTAGATACCTTTTGGACATTCGGACATTCATAGGAACCGCCACTGCACACAAAAGTAAAAAAAAACAAACACATATATGCGTTCCTCTCACAGCGGAAGGTCCACTGCCGATGCAATTCGCAGGGTGCTTTGACTTTAAGAAGTGCAGACAGCGAGTGTCCACACTTTGTTGCTGCAGCCTCGCGTTGACGTCGTGCTCCAAACAACCAGTCGTGTGTGTCTGTGTGTGCATACAGGGCGATATTTTTTTTACCGGTTGCAGATTTTTATTTTCAAAACTCTAATATATACATCGGTGCGGACTGTGCAGGTGGACTGTACTACAACAAGGCGAACATTGTGTACATGATAGACCTCAATAATTACAAGATTAATTACGTAGAAATTAATAAAAAACTTTTTAATTTTTATATTAGGGGCCGGATTATATTGCGAACTCACGGCCGTCAACATCGAAGGTGAGCCCATTTCCTGAATTTTCTTTATTGGCAATGTGGTTCGAAATATCGAACGTCAAATACGCATCTGGAAGCTCGTTGAGTTGGTTTTCCCGTGTAGCGCATTTGTAAAATGTTGTCGCTGAGCACAGTATCATCACCGAAATCACGTTAACTGATTGTACGCGAATAAGATGCACAAACGGCGTTTATATTTGCTGCATTAGAAATGCGAGCGACACAATTTTGTAAATGTGCAACACTGGAAACCCAACTGAACCAGTTTTCAACTATGTACTTTTGACGTTCGATATTTCGAACCACATAGCCAATAAAGAAAATTTATAAACTGGGCCCACCTTAAGTATTGGCGACCTTAAATTTCGCGGTATAGTCTTGCCTTCTAGAATTAAAATAAAAAGTTGATCATTTAATTTCAGTGAATTAATTTTTTTTATTATTGAGCTCTATCAAGTATATAATGTCCGCCTAGCTGTATAATCCAGCTCCACAGCCCGCGCCGACGTATCTCTCGCAGTTTTTAAAAAGTCCGAACGTTAAAAAAATATCACACAAACACCCGCACATAGAACCCTCACATTACGGAGCATGGAAGGGTTGGCACACGAGACTAAAATACGCAGCGACTGAAAATTCATTGATGTCGATTTACCTCAGCTTCATCGTTATACGGCGTCTTTCTCCTAAGACTTTGCACGATTTTTAAAGTTAGGTTTTTTGAGCTAGATGAGGCGTATCATCGTTACCGGTGTAATACAGTCTTTGCCAAAAGTAGCCAGGCTCCATGGTTTGCTTCTCATTCGTATAACAGATCCCGCACGGCTTCCCTAAAGATCAAAAAGTTCTTTGAAAGTGAGGACAGGGGTTCTCCTTACCATACAGAGATTTAGAGCTTGAGGGCTGGCCTAATAGTTTAAATATACGACTGAGAATTAAAACAATGCAGCCTGGTTACTTTTGACAAAGACTGTACATCAGAATACAGCCAAGACGTGCTAACTAGCAGGCTGGCTAAGAAATTTGAATGCTTAAGTTTTTAACTATTACCGTTGAGGTCCTTAATTATTAAGAGGCGTGTAGGCCACTGTAAGTAATATCCATATCATTTTTAGTATTTCGAAAACGCGGTTGCCCTCGGCGCTGTGGTCCGACAAATTTCGTCCACATCGCGCAAAAATACATGCGCTTTCGAGAAGCTTGCAGGCAAAACTACTCCTCCAGTGCGCGTAACTCTTCGAAATAGCCATAATTGGTTGGGGCACCGTGCCGAGGTTAACCGTTTTTCCGAAATTCTAAATACTGATATGGATATTAAATACGGTGGGCTACACGCCTTCCAGTAATTAAGGAGCGTAACAGCAACAGTTCAAAGTTAACTATTCAATATTAGTTAACCAGCCTGCTAGTTAGCGCGTCTTGGCTATATTCTGGTGTACTACACCGGTAACAATGATACGCCTAAAAAAACGTTCTGCTAACTAAAAAAGCCTGCTGTGGAGCCCGCGGCTTCTGTGAGACAGGCTCTCTACAACGAGCACTCACACAACCGGTCCGTACACCTCCCCACCCTCCACGCTCGCCCTAGACATACACGGGATCGCCGATGCCATCACACACTTTGCCACCCTACCCCCCGCCCCCCAATACGTTGTCTATACAGACTTGCAGGCAGCTCTACGTGCCTTCCACAAAAGAGCCCTCCCCTTCCCTACCCGATCGGCCTTAGATGCCGCCCTCATAGCATTAAGCCCACGACCGGTGACCTTCGGTGGACCCCTGGTCACATGGGCATCCCCGGCAATGAGCCGGCTCACCAGCTTGCCTGCGATACTATACACCGGGCGCCGGGGATCCCATGGACGAGCCCACCGACGGAGCAGGCGGTCAGGGCTTACAAACGCACTGTCGACGAATACTACGCGCAGCAAAAATTGGACTTAGCTGATTTACCACCGCCACGCCCATCCTTATCGATCCGTGAAGCTCGCATTCTTCGCCGATTACAGTTTAATCTCCTACGTACACCAGCCAAACTTTATCTGTACCGGCACACTACCACACCTCAGTGCCCAAACTGTCCACACACATGTGTGTGTGGACAGTATGCAGACATAGAACACTGCCTTACACAGTGCCACGCAGCCTTCCAGTCCCTCGCCTATCCTTTCCCGCCACCCACACCGTGGCCCATCTGGCTCGCCTCCCTGGATCTGAAACTGCAACGCGCCCTCGTCATCTTGGCCCAGGACCTATTGAACACCTAACATAAAGGCTGTTTTAATGAAAGTGTCACACCACCACCACCACCACCACCAAAAAGCCTATTTTCAAAAAATTTTTACTCCTCCAGAATGGTGTCTCCATGGGTGCAGGTGATGGACTGCTAATCAGAAGTGTTATCTGAATTATTATTGTGGCTATTTATTTATTATGTGTGCCGTACACTTCATGAGGTTCATTTGTAACGTTATGCTAGTTAAATACTTGTTATGCTAGTTAAATACTTTGATTCCTTCAAGAACACCAAAAGTGAAGCCAGTATAACAGCCGCTTTTGCATTAGCGCACACACGAATCCTCCACAAAATGTAGCCCTGAGAGTGCATTGTAACTTCGGCACTTTTCTATCATGTGGATAGGAGAGCTTCAGCCGCTGTCTGCGTTCTTACTAAATATGATTCAACTTGAAAAAGAGGAGTTGCTAACTATGGGTGATGGCCCGCGGCGTACTGTGCGCCCCCGCTGACCTGGTCAAAAAAGTACGCGAAATCAGCTTTTTAATGTTTGCTTGTGTCCAACAAGCCATTCAGATGCCAAATGAGTCAAAGATTGGGTAGAAAGTAAGTCGGCTTCTTCTGGGCCAACAGCGGAAGTGCAGTCGTCGGTTGCTCACAGCGGCCTCTTCTCCCGCAGCCTCGCTGCTGTCGTACGGCTGCGCCCTGGACGAGCAGTGCTCCCTGCGCGTAGCACACAGCCGCTGCGGCCCCGACGGCCTCTGCCAGTGCCGGAGCGGATACCTGCCCCTGCGCCTCGACAAGTGCCTGCCGCGTGAGTTTTAACCTCTTTTATCCTTTGCGTAGCTATTTATTTCTCGGTGAATGCCGCTGCATGTTGGACACTATACGCGGTTGTGCTCTGCACTGCCCCGGGCCGTGTTCAGTAGTGCTCGGCGATTGCGCAGCGGCCAAGCTGGACGACTACTGCCTCAGCGAGCAGCAATGCAGGCTGGCTGACCCGTTCAGCTACTGCAAGTACATCATCCCGGGCGTGTACGGCAAGTGCAAGTGCCCCACCGGATACCTGCTGACGCGCGCCAACGAGTGTCTGCCCTGTGAGTGTTTCGCGTCTACTCCATACGTGGCCTATACATGGCCTCAGGGCCGGCATCCGAATTCTGAAGGTTTTTCCCGGGACCCGCCAAGGGTATCGACAGAACCGAGGAGTGCCACCTCAGACGGCTCCAAACCGGGTCTTTCTTAAATCCCGCCGTACTAAAACACGTGGACCCGACATTCACGGGCAGATGCAAATTGCTGACCTATACCACATGGTGTGGGCCTGCCAGTTAAACACAAATATAGCAGTTATAAGTCAGCCAACTAGTGAGGGCTGGCAAGCGGCCCTGTCCAGCTCGGACCTGGAGGCCCAGCGGGCCCTGGTCCAGAGAGCACGGGCAGCGGCGGCAGCCAATGGCGTCCCGGAATAGGGACTGCCACCCAGGTCAACGACCATCCACAGCTTCCCTACCCAATTCAATACAGTGCTACAATAAATGTTTTCTCCTCCTCCTCACAGACCGAAGTGCATAAGTAAGTCGAGACAGTGATCTCACCAATAGCAAGCAGGCATGCTGTCATTGCAGATAACAGCGCTCGTCTGGGGATGCGCTGCATGGAGAGCCAGTGTGAGATGCACAACTTTTATTTGCACCCTATAGACCACCATTACAACACCAGAAATTTCAGCGAGACGAGTGTCCTAAATTCTGCACGCACCTTTATTCTCAGGGTGTTAAATTGGTTGATCTACTGCCACTGTGCCCTTGGAGGTTTCTGGGGTGCAGACGGTTTTCAACATTTCTTAGGAACCCTTCTTACAGCTGCGTAAAATACGGCGTTAATTAATACTGGCCTTCTGATAAGAGACGTTTGTGCCTGATGCGTGGAATTGTGTTATACGGGTCCGTACAAGCGTAAATGGCGAGCGCAGTTTGTCAGTAGCCAGCGGCAGGTGTCCCAGCTGCCAAACGGGCAGCGAACGAACTTCGTATGCTACCTCTGATATAACGACCTTTCGTGTGTTAACTTCGGATATAACGAACTTTGGCTGCTAACGCATTCGAACGATCTACCGATGATCACCTAAGAGCGCTACTTTGTGGCGCGCCCCAGCTAACTTTAGTTATGGTTTAAGAATACGAGGTCTGTTAGAAAAGTATCCGACCTTTGGCCGAAGAAAAAAAACTGGCATATATAACTGGAGTGTTAGAAACCTAATAACCTTCAAAGTAGTCTCCTTGGGGCTCCATATACATCTCCCAGCGGTGCTGCCGTTGTTGGAAGTATTCCGAAAAGGCCCTTTTCGGAATGGAATTTAGCTCTGCTGTCGTTGCAACCACAATGGCATTTCTTTTCTGAAATCGCGCTCCTTTCAATGGCCTCTTGATTTTAGGAAACAGCCAGAAGTGGTAGGGGCATATCAGAAGAGTAAGGAGCCTGTTGAACTACAGGAGTGTGGTTTTTCGCCAGAAAAGTCTGAATCAAGTGCGAGGAATGTGCAGGAGCAATGCCGCGAGGGATGCGCCAATTTCTTGTTGACCTCAATTCCGGTCTCTTGCGCCGCACAGCACCACGTAGGCGATGGAGGACATCCCTGTAATACTCTTTAGTCATTCTTTGACCCTGTGGGGTGCGTACTCGTAGTGTGCCACACAGAGAGAGTCAAAAAAGCAGTCAGCATCACTTTGACATTGCTGCGCACTTGGAGGGCCTTCTTTGGTCTTGGTGACGTAGAATGCGTCCTCTGTGACGACTGGGATTTGGTTTCCGGGTCGTACCCGTACACCCAAGACTCGTCTCTAGTGATTACGGCGTCTGTGAAGTCAGGCTAACTGTTTGCGGAATCCAGCATGTCCTGTGAGACTTCAACACGAAGCTGCTTTTTCTCCACCGTCAGCAGCTTCGGCACGAATTTCGCCGCAACTCTCTCCATGGCCAAATCTTCGGTGATAATGGAATGTGCAGAAAAATTGCTGGTGTCCACCTCTCCCGCAATTTCTCGGATAGTCACACAACAGTCCCACATCACCACAGCGTTCACTTCGGCAATTACCTGGTCATTTCGGCATGTTGATGGCCGACCGGAGCGTGGCTCTCTCTCCATGGATGTGCGGCCGTCTTGAAACCAGTTGCACCACTGCTTAATCTGTGTGCTGCTCATAGCGTCATCACCGAAGGCCGTCTGAACATTTCGAATGGTTTCCACTTGGCTATCGCCAAGTTTCTGGCAAAATTTGAGGTAGTAGCGCTGCTCCTCTCGCTCCGCCATTTTCCTTGCAACAAAAAACCGACGAGAGCACTGTGCACTGCCTCACTCAAACGCTGCTTCCCAGCGACTGACGCTATCGGCAGGCGAGAAAAAATTCGTGCATGCGCACGAGGGTTCAAGGTCGGCTGCTGTAAGCGCGCTTGTTTCATATCCATGAGGTGTTCGCAAAAAAAAATTAAAGTCGGATACTTTTCTAACAGACCTCGTATGTCGAGGCACTCGAAGCCGACGCGACCAAATGCATGTCGCTGGCTATTGTATGGAGCAAGTCGCGCTATTTTTTGTTGTGTTTAATTGCATAATTAGTCGAGATTAATTGACCAACATCGCAAGCAACGCAGTTAGGTGAAAAATTCCAATGAGAAAGTTGTAAAACGGTCCGCAAAACGTCCGACTGAACAGTTTCTAACTTTCCATCCATTAAGTATTAGTTTTTTTTTTTTTGCCACTCATTGCAGGTGCTCGCGAAATAAAAAAAAATACAGAGGATGTTCACTACATTCGAATCAGTGCGAAATCACAGATTTTTGCTGCGTAGAAGGCAACGATGAGCGTGCAGTGCTGCGGGACGGAGCGTTCGCGTTGGACGGAACAGACAACGGACGATTATGCTCGGGGTTGGCACCCATCGGATTGGTGCTTACGTGCTGAAAATACTACGTGACGTGCCCGCTTGTTTGGCGCGATTGCAGTGCTCTCAAACGTTCTCGCGTACGAACAAACTGATCGTTTAGCCTGGTGTACTGCCGCTTAATAGGCGACAGGGCAGGACGCAGGCGCTGGCTGTGAGATTTACAGCAGCGGTATGCTTCCCTCAAGGCTGCTCATGATGACAAGCAGACGCAGCCCTGATGGCTTGCCTGGCATACTCTGTATTCTTTTTTTTTATGGCTTGTGCTGGCGTAAAGCGCACAGCCAGCGCATGCGTCGCTGCCCTGTCACCTTTTAAGCGGCAGCACATCCAGCTAAATGATCTATTCGTTTGACGCGGAACTTTTGAGAGCACTGCGATCGCGGCGCGCAAGCGGTCATGTTGTTAGTGGCTATTTATTGGTAATAATAAAATAAAATTTGAAGGGAAAAGATGTTGCTAGCCGCGGCATCTGGCATCGAAGCCTGAAGCACCTGAGCTGCGGCTAGCGAGAGACGGAGAGGACAGGGAGAAGGAAAGAAAGGGGGGAGCGACAGAAGAAAGGATAGGGGTGGGGCGGCAATATACACTATGTACAAATACAGGGTATTGAAATAAAAAAAAATTGCTGGGGTTTAGCTTTGGTTAAACCTGGTAGGTTGCGCAAGCATCCATAGCGTTCTATTCTGGATTATCACCGGTTGTAGACAATTCTGTTTCTCTAGAGGCGCGGTGCGCCCGTCTAGCAGCGTCTTGAGCGCGCCGCTTAGCAAGGCGCTGTTCGCGTTCTTCATCTGTCTCCGAAGCCCGTTGTCGTTTCCTGGCTTCGTCAAGCCGACGTAGCCTCTTTTTCTGTTTATCAGGCGACATAACGACGGAGCCGTGTTGTTGTTGTTGTGACTGAGAAAAGGATGAAGAGGAAATTGCACGGGCCTGCTACTGGCTCGAGCCAAGCCACCACCGCTGCCACGTGCAGATAGAGGAGAGTTAAAAGATCAGCGGAAAGAGTAAAAGGAAAGAAAAGACGCGCGTCGCAGCAACAACTGCGTCCGCCGGAGCGGACGCTGCTCAAAAAGAAGCGGCCGAAGCCGCGGTCGCCGAAGCGAGAACAGATACTCCTCGCGGCCGAAGCCGCCCCTCGCAGGCGAGCGAACGCATTTTATACCCCCCCCCCCCCCCCCCGTTCTCCAGCCTCCTCTCTCCTCTCCACACTCCGCAGCTGGCGAGAGCGCGGCGACGGCAGCGCCTCCACTCGGCAGCGGCGCGGTTACAGCTGTAGTGCGCCGCGCCTCGCGCCGCCCTTCAAGGTCAAACGTGCCTCGCGGCCGCCCTGACGCGAAGGGCTGAAGCCTGTCTTAATATTGCTTACGCAATAAAATAAACGTGGGGTGCTGCCCGCGCAAGGTGGTTGAGAGTGCACGGGCGTGCAAATTGCGTGGAGGATGGGGAGCGGCCGGCTGCGGCCCCCGCGATGCCTTTCCGGCCGGCACAGATGCGTTGCCCTGCGCCAGTGAGGGCATCGTGCGGGCCATTGTTCGTGGGGGAGCATACGGCACGCGCACACTCACTTTGGTCGTCGCAGGCCGGTCGCTCAAACGTAAATATTTGTTTTTTGTATTTTGTATTTTTTTGTGAAGAAGAAGAAGAAGAAGGAGTGAAGTGAAGTTTATTTTGACATCGATTTGTCAGAGGTGACGGGACAAAAGGCAATTCATTTTTTGCGAAATTTCGGATAAAGCGTCGGAAGTAAGAACATAAGCCGATGAAACTGCGAAGTTCCTTCATCGTAGAGGGCTTCGGGAACTCAGAGACAGCACGAAACTTTGCTGGGTCAGGAAGAACACCCTGTTTTGACACGACGTGGCCCAAAATCGTCAACTGGCGAGCAGCAAAGCGACATTTCTTTAAATTGAGTTGAAGCCCGGCTGCCGCGAGGCATCTCAAAACGTGCTCTAGGCGAACGAGGTGCGTCTGGAAATCTGGGGAGAAAACAACGATGTCGTCCAAGTAACATAAGCAGGTTTTCCATTTCAGGCCGCGCAGTATGGTGTCCATCATTCGCTCAAAAGTGGCAGGGGCATTGCATAGTCCGAAGGGCATGACGTTGAATTCATACAGCCCGTCAGGCGTCACAAAGGCTGTCTTAGGGCGGTCATCGTCGGCCATCGGGACTTGCCAATACCCCGAACGGAGATCTAACGATGAAAAGAATTCAGCTCCCTGCAGGCAGTCAAGTGCGTCGTCAATGCGGGGCAGCGGATAGACGTCTTTTCGGGTGATTTTGTTGAGGCGCCGGTAGTCAACGCAAAAGTGGATAGAGCCGTCTTTCTTGGTGACAAGGACGACGGGGGAAGCCCAAGGACTGTGTGATGGTTGTATGACTCCACTTTTCAGCATATCATTCACCTGGGTGTCGATAACCTGGCGTTCGGCGGCCGAGACGCGATATGGGCGTTGGCGCAACGGCGAATGGGCGCCTGTGTCGATCCGATGGGTAACAGCTGAAGTGCGGCCCAAACGGTGGTGAGAGAAGTCAAACGATGACCGAAACTTATCTAGCAGGGTCGCAAGCTGGGTCTTCTCTGATGGCGGAAGATTCGCGTCGATTGAGCCCGCGAAGACGGCCTCGGGAGCGGGATCAGGAGACGGTGGGGAAGAAGTAAGTGACGACACTTGCAGGCGGCAGGAGTCGTCCTCAGAAGGGTCCCAGGTGACGACGGAGGCGAAGGGCTGGACATATCCCAAGCATTCACCGTGAAGAAGAGTGGAGGGGCACAGGAATGGATTCGTCAGGGGCAAGGCGCTGCAGCCGGCTGAGACGGTAAGCACGGCGAATGGCAGGGGTAGACAGTGGCGAGAAGCGAAGGAGTCGGACGGGATGAAGATGACAGGGCCGTTGGATGCAGAGTCGCAATGAACAGAGACGAGCACAGCACAGCACGGCGGGATCATGACGTCATCAGCCACAGTCAGCTTGGAGCACAAGTTAGTGGAAGCGTTCACCTAGTCGTCGCCGAATGGAAGAAGGGCGACTTCGGAACGAGTGCAGTCGATGACAGCGTCATGTTGGGAGAGAAAGTCCCAGCCTAAGATGACGTCGTGAGATTATATGTATTTCGCGGGCATCTGCAGTGAGCGGAAAAAACTAATACGTTAAAGATGGAAAATCAGAAACTGTTCAGTCGGATGTTTTGCGCATCATTCTACAACTTTCTCATTGGAATGCTTAGTCCAACTTCGTTGCTTGAGAAGTTGGCTAATTAATTGCGACTAATAATTCAATTAAGCAGGATACAAAATAGTGACTTGCTCCATACAATAAGCAGCTACATGCATTTGGTCGCGTCGTCTTACAGTCCCTCGGCATATTTGTAAACCCTGGCTAAAGTTAGCTGGGACACTTTGTATACATACTCGGCAAAAGTGCAAGCGCAAAGTAAACGGAGCGTTCTGGTGCTCTGCAGACATGCTTGCACTGCGTGCGGTCTTGATTTGTATTTGTACGTAGACACGGGCGGTTGCGCTTACTTCCTCGTAGCCTTTGTGTTCTGACGTGCTGTGTTGATGAGGCTTTGTGTCATATTGTGCTGAATGTTGCGGATAGAGCAGGTTTCGTGCTAGATGCACGAATAGGTCCTCTGTGTATTTGTTTGACTCGTGATAATGGCTTGCACCCTGGTAAACTCGTAAATTATTCTTGCTGCACCGTTTAATAAGGGTGCTGATTCGTTCCAAAACCACTTACAGCATGGGGAGTAACCTCCTACGAACCACCTATTTTATGTCTGTTTACATGCCGTTTTGGACTGGTGCAGGGGTGGAGGTATAGACACTACAATCTACCCTTAGGGGTATAAAGTGGTTTACAGTGTACCCGTAGTAAGCACCCGTTCGCGCGTTGTCAAGCTATGGGCTGATCTCTTGACTCGACAGTTTGATAAAATGTCCATTCGCAATTGCAATGACAGTGAAGAAATTCGTGTACTGCAGAAACCGTGGTTAAAATGTAACAAAATATCCGCAAAGCTTTTGGTCGACTCTCGATATTTCGAACTCGAAGGGGACTGGAAAATTTCTTTAGGTAATTATGCAGACTTGGAATAAAGAGCAGCTTTTTTAATTCACTTGAAGTTGACGGGACGGGAGCGTAAGTTGGAATAAGCGAACAGTTTAGGCTAAGCGAGCCCGTATCAACGAGGTTGTGCCAGTAGGAATTGTGCGCCGTATTCCCTGAAAGCGGCTACAGTGCCCAACATTACAGCAGATTCGAAGCGTTTGAAGTATCGTGGAGGCCGCAGTGGAAAACTTACCGTGTCCCGCCTTGCATGCAGACCTGGAAAGCGCCTGCCGGACGGACGACGACTGCTCGCGGGTCACCCGGCACTCGCTCTGCGGCCGCAAGGGCGACACCAGCGTGTGCGTGTGCGCGCGGGGCTTCCGCATGTCGCGCAGCAAGATGCGCTGCGAGCAGCAGGCCTCCGGTGAGCCCTTGCTCGCTCCCGGGAAGAAGGGCAGTGCGCTAACGCCACGCTTGCGCGCAGGGACGAGCATCAACGAGGTGGCGCTGCAGGCGGCGTCGCTGGGCCAGCCGTGCAACGCGACCGCCGAGTGCCGGCTTCGCGACAAGCACAGCGCGTGCCTGGGCGGCCGCTGCGACTGCCTGGCGCCCACGCCGCACTGCAGCGCGCGCAGCACGGGTGAGGAGACTCTTCGGCTCAGTGCTGGCAGGACTTGGTGACTCTGCATGGGCACTGGAGAGACGGCGACAAGCGTTCGCGTCCTTCGCAGCTTCTTTTGCACGCACAGAGAGGATGCCGTAACCAGGGCTATCACCTGAACAATGGCCGGCGGGAAGTGCTGACAGGAAGGTTGATAGGTGGCGGCCAAGGCAAACAAGCTTCTCTGTTTAGCTTTCCGGGACATCGGCGCTGCGTACAGCAAAGTAAATAGGCAGCTTCTGCGGAGCACACTAAAAAATCTGAAGGCATCGGTCATGAGCTAATAGAACTGCTAACGGAAATTAACCGTGATAATCAAGTTCAAACTGCATGGGAACCGATAAGGAATGCCACAACAGTTGAGGTACGCAAAGTATTAAGGCACGGCTGGCCTTTATCACATTTGCTGTTCATGATTTACATGATAAATATATTTTTTTAAACCTACAAGGAAGTAATCTAGGCTATATTATGCAAAAATTAGACCGTACGATTGTAGAGCAGAGGCTCCCGGGTTCAGTCTATGCTCACAAAATTGTGCTATTAGGTGGTGGACAACAACATTTACAAACCCTGGTAATTATTTGTGAAGACAAAGCAGACGCTCTAGGCTTTGCTTTTAGCGCAAATAAGCCAAGTTCGATAATATTCATCGATCCCAAAGATCAGGTGCTTACAGTACAAATCCGCCAGTAATCCAGTGCTGACAGAATACAAATATTTCGAGGTGTGGGTAAACGAAGGACAGCCATACGGGACGAAAAGACTACAACGGAAAAAGGGCCAAGAGGTGCCGCGATTATGAAGCATATGGAATTACGAGGGTAAAGCTGGTGCGAAGCATTTGTAAAGAAATAATGGTAGCAGGGCTTACTTTTAGAAATGCGTTTTTGTGCCCGATGGCAGAAGTTCAGTCGGAACTACAAATAAATCAGAGAGCTGTTGGGAGGTTAGCACTAGGTGCCCACGGCAAAACCGCAAATGGGGCAGCACAAGGTGATATAGGCTGAGCATCGTTTCAAGCGCCGTAAGCAAATAATATGATATTGTATTAAGAAAGCTTCAGAAAATTGGACGATAGCATATAGGTAACTAAGTTATTTAAATACTTGCGCAGAAAGAGCTTTGACTCAGATCGACGGAAAAGGACTAGAACGCTGACCCGTAAGCAGGCACGTATCCAAGGGGGCGGAGCGAAATCAAGTTTGCCCCCCCCCCCCCCCCCCCGGCCTGTTCTCTTGGCAGTGCTCAGCCAGCTGCGAGCAACCCCCCCCCCCCCCCCCCCCGCTTTGTCTGCCAGTAAGTATGTAAGAAACAAAAGCACGGCGATAAAGAGCTTTAAACGCCGGGCCAAACTGCAGAGGGTGAGAACTAGAATAATTAAATGCAAAAAAAGAGCAGGCTCTGTGCCTGGACAGAAAATTAAAAAGAGAAATTAGCAAGGAATCGTTCTATGGGAATTCAAGAAGGAACGCCCTGCTTTTTGAAGCGAGGTCAGGGTGTATTAAAACACGAAGCCGCAAAAAGAAATTTAAGCAAGAGGATGAGGCTTGTGTATAGTGCGTGGTAAATCCTCAGACACAATTCAGCATATCTCACTAGAATGCGGCAGTATCTATGCGGATGTCGGTACAGGAGTCACTCTCCCTGAGGCCCTAGGGTTTAGAGAAGCAAAGGTAAAGTGAATGTATCTGCGGTAGACGTTTGCAAAAAGCGATTCGAAGATTAGATACAATTTCAGAATTCAAAAGTGGCATAGCGTAAAAAGTCAACATAATTCGAATATTAAAAAAAGCGGGGAGGGGGAAAAAACTACTAGAAAGTGCCTAAAAGTTTGACAGACTAGTTCGAGGAGTGTAAAGAAAAAAATACCGAGCCAGTTTAGGCTTATCTTTGGGAACGATGTTCTGTATCTAAGGGCAGAATTTCAGTCAGGTCAGATATAAATCAGAGCTGCTGGCTGGTTAGCATCAGGGGCTCACGGAAAAACCGCAAATGACGCAGTACAGTGGGGGGAATGGGATGACCATCGTTTTAAGCGCGGGAAGAAAATATTATATGAAGAACGCCTGAGGAAACTTGACCAAAAAAAAAATGGGCAGCTAAGGCATTTAATACACAGTCTAACCTCATAACTAAGTCGATGGGGCCTCTAGATTTCTTCGTTGCAGCCGTTGCTTCGTTTTCGCGCCCTTGGTTGCAACTGTTGCATTTCAGCGGGCTTGCCTGCCTGCCTCTGTGCATACCGAGGACAACGTAGCCGGCGTCTGGTGTGCCGCCGATGCGTGCTGTGGGAGCCTTCAACACGCGGGCGAATGTGCAGTTTCAAAAATACACGGTCCGCGGCCTTAGCCTCGATGCCTTCGCATCGGGCGGCCGTTCGCTGCGACGGTGCACCGAATGACGACAAACTCTCTCGCCCAAGAGATGGGCCAGGTGCAGCCCTCTGTCGTGCTGACGAGTCGCGCTGTGGCACCAAGCCTAGGGCCGCGTAGTGCCACTCTGTGACGTGGTGCAGTCCTGTTTTTCCTTACTGATGGCCGCTTTATACCGCATGGTTACGGAAAAAGCGCCGTTTATGTTTTTTTTACGCTGACTCAAGCTGCCGCTAAATGTAAATGTAAATGTAAATTGGTTTTTTGAAGAAAGGAAATGGCGCAGTATCTGTCTCACATATATCGGCGGACACCTGAACCGCGCCGTAAGAGAAGGGAGGAAGGTGGGAGATAAAGAAGAAAGAGGTGCCGTAGTGGAGGTCTCCGGAATAATTTCGACCACCTGGGGATCTTTAACGTGCACTGACATCGCACAGCACACCGGCGCCTCTTGCGTTTCGCCTCCATCGAAACGCGGCCGCCGCGGTCGGGTTCGAACCCGGGTACTCCGGCTCGGTAGACGGGCGCCTTACCACTGAGCCACCGCGGCGGGTGGCCGATAAACACTGAATGCATAGTTTAAGGAACAGCAAGGCCAGGAAAGCGGGCACGAAACAAACTCGATATATTTCTCGTGTACGTGTTCATCTGCTGCTGGGCCACCGACGCTCGCGGTGGAGGATACCTCTGCACACCTCTTAATTCTTTTACCGGGACAGCAACACCGAATGTGTTGGCCAGTGGTACGCCATGGTACGCTAAGGCTCGAGAGTCTCTGCACAGCATCGCCCAAAAGAAAGTGCCTGTTAGCTAATGAATAACACGATTTCTTGATGTTGCATGAGAATTCCAGTAGCGTGGAAACTGCCTCGAAACGATTCCTTCTAACCAGCTGATGTTAAACACTAGATACCGTTCCCAATTCCTAACTGAGTCACCAATATTACAACACCGCCATTTTTTTATTTTTTACCAAACAAACCTCTTATCTACAAGCAAATGCACTGTAGGGCATTTTTTTACAGCTCGTTAGCTAACCGCATTCCTCTGATGGCGATGAAAGTGAACGACGGTGAACTGCGCTCACACAGCGTTTCCTCTGCGTTAGGAACCGCGTGTAGAGCTTCATGTTAGATTGCTATGTGGTGTGGCTGCCGGACACCAGTACATATATATCCTCTGAAACCAGCGCGTTGCTGTTCGTGCGATCAAGAACGATGCAGGAACTCACAAGCGATGTCCATCACCTTCAGTTCAATAATTTCTCGTAATGCTTTCCCGGTCTTCATGTTTAATAATTTATACGCTCAAATATACGCGCAGTGCGGCGCAACGGGCGCTTGTTAAACAGCCGCAGTAAATAATATCAACCGCGTTTTTTTCCCTAACCATACTTACAACGCGGCCATCCAAAAATGAAATGGATTTGCAGCACTTGACATCACACTTATTCATCACCTATTCAGAATCAATAGCTCCGTTTTTTAGGTGCTGATAGTGATATTGGCCGCTGGAAAAGAGTGCGCGCGGCGGCGACTTCGTCGCGAGCACGCGTTTCGGTTGGCTTCGCCGCGTGGCTCTCGAGGGCGCGGACCACAACACTTGACCGCACGGCAGAAATGTGGAGAATGGGTATGCTTTGTGTCAACGGAAATTGTTTTGAGCTTTCGCGATCCGCCACTTATTGTCAAGCACGCCACGCCCACTGGTGAGAATACGCAGCCACGTGGAACCAGAGAAGTGCAGCGAGGGAGAACGGGGCTACTGCTGACTAACTGCAGGCGGAGTAAGTTTTGTGCGCTGCTCGACAGAGCCGGTTATGAGCAGTTATTTGAGTTCGCCATACTGAACCGGTACGGAAGTGTTGGGCACCGTTACAAATCGGCGTACTCAACGCGAAATGCTCAATGGAGGTTCGTTATATATCCTGTTGTAGGAAAGTATATTTCGTTAAAACGACATATATACTATATAGGCTTCTATCGGAGCTTCCACGGGAAATGACTGTTCCTTCGTGATATTCATAATGTCGTTATAAGCCTTATCTTATAGCGAAGTTTGACTGCACTTCTACAGTACTGACAGTGGCGGAAAGAGACTAGAAAACTTACCGGTAAGTATGCAGGAAACCAGAACGGGGAAATTAAGAGCTTTGAACGCCGGGTCAAAAAGGCAGAATGTGAGAACAGGTATAATTCAGTGAAAAAAAAAAAAGTTGCAGGCTCTGGACTTTTACAGAAAATGAAAAAGGCAAGTCAGGAAGGAATCGATCGCTGATAATTGAAGAGGTGGTGGTCTCCTATTTGAAGCGAGATCAGGGTGCCTTAGAACGCCAGAGAGAGAGAGAGAGAAACTTTATTATGGCAAGTGTGTTTAGACCCCCCTTGGGTCCCTGGACCGCGAAGCTACAAAATAAAATTTAACCAAGATGATGACAAATGTGTAGTGAGTGGTAAAGGTGTGAAAACAATTGAACATATTTTGCGGTAACTATCCATCTATAGGGTTTAGAGGTAAATGTAAAATTGTAAAGAGCCGGTTGTACACGTCTTCAACTTTTTCACCGTCAACGCCAATTTACCCAATATACGCCGGCGGCCTATGCTCCAGTGCCGCATTTCTACAGCAATGTTATCAACGCCAACGGGTATTGCTCTAGTGCCGTGTTTCTGCCGCAACGTTGTCCACGCTAACGCATGCAGCGCACATCTCTAGGTCACTACCGCCACGTAACTCAAAGCGCGAATATTAGTTTGATAGCAGTATTAGTTGATGAAGAAGACGACGTCCAATGCACAGCGCGAGTGTGTGTTGCAGTTCAGCACGAGGCTCGCGTGCAGTGGCCAGCGAAGCTGATCTGTTCGCGCGTTCGAATCCCTGTAGCGGCAATATTTATTTTATTTAGTCATGGTTTGCCCAATGTCACCCTCAAGATCAAGCTTGACAAAAACCGGTGAGCTGATTTGACCTCGTGAAGTAGTGCTCTAGCATTAAAATATGCCAAGGCACTGAGACGGCGTGACCAATATGCATGCTGCTGGCTATTGTACGGAGCAAGTCACAATATTTTACTGCGAAAGCACTTCTTCACGGGGTCAGACGCAACCCAGAACACTGCGGCGTCCCTGACCTTGAAGATGCGGAAATAAATAAACATTGCCGCAGCTGGGTTTTGAACCCGCGGCGGTGCAAACAGATCACCTTCGCTGGCCACTGCACGAGAGCACTATGCTATCCCCGCAGACGATCACACCTTCTGTTAAACTGCAACGCACTCTCGCGCTGTGCACCGCACATCGTCGTCTGCATAAACTTCCATCTGCGGCGCGAACAGACCAGATCAGCTTGACCTCGATCAGAGTTTGACCTGTATCGCTGCAGTTTACCAATATCCATCAAGAGAAAAGAATACAACAGCTGTATCTTGCAGGTACTCCCCTATGGGCCAGAAACGTGGAGGCTAACGAAGAGGATTCAGCTTAAGTTAAGGACAACGCAGCGAGCTATGGAAAGGAAAATGATAGGTGTAACGTTAAGAGATCGGAAGAGGGCGGAGTGGGTGAGGGAACAAACGCGACTTAACGACATCCTAGTCGAAATCAAGAGGAAGAAGTGGGCTTGGGCAGGGCATGTAATGCGAAGGCAAGATTAAGGGTAGCGGAGTGGATTCCAAGAGTAGGCAAACGTAGCAGGGTGCGACAGAAAGTTAGGTGGGCGGATGAGATTAAGAAGCTTGCGAGGATTGTTGCCTAACTTGCGAAGTTGGCTAATTAATCTCGACTAATTATGCAATTAAACAGAATACAAAGAGTAGTGTGACTTGCTCCATACAATATCCAGCGACATGTATTTCGTCGCATAGTCTTTTAGTGCGTCGGCATATCTCTAAACCCTGGCTAGAGTTAGCTGTTACACCCTGTATGTAAAAAAAAAATAAAGTACCGAGCGTGGCGGCACACGCCAAAGCCCGGTTTCAATGAGAACGCTCCTAACATCGGTCCATTTATCCAAAGCGCGGTTTCAAAGAAGTTCAGGGACACGTCTGTGGGTGCACTCATAGGTGGAGAAAAAGTGCGGGACTATATCATGTGTGAGTTGGGCGTTGAATCATGGCTACCGTGCCAGCGAAGATTGTTCGCCTTGGCGGGACGAAGCCGCTGCTGAAGGAGGTCCAGCGCGAGAGCCCTCCATGAGCTAAGCGGCGAGGTTCATCGCAAACGCGATTCGTGCAGGCTGCCTAAACGACACGTTCCAGTGCCGGAGCGGCGAGTGCCTCTCCTGGTACTTCGTGTGCGACGGCCTCAAGAACTGCGCCGACGGCAGCGACGAGTCGAGCTGCGTGCCGCACCGTAAGTTGGCGCCCTCCGCGCGCTCTGGCGGGCTCCGCTGATGAAGCTGCTCCCGGCGCAGGCTGTCCGGCCGCGGCGTTCCAGTGCGACGACGGCACCTGCAAGTCCCGCGCCGCCGTCTGCAACGGCCGCTGGGAGTGCCCCGACGGCAGCGACGAGGCCCGCTGCTACCGGGGCGTCAAGTGCGACCGCGCCGCCTTCCGGTGCCGCAGCGGACAGTGCGTGCCCCAGTACGCGCTGTGCAATGCCGTCGTCGACTGCGCCGATGGCAGCGACGAAGACGAGAAGGCCTGCATCCACGGTGCGCACTCGTTTCCTCCTTGGCTCGGTTGGGCCCCACTCATTCTACAGAAAGACCTCATAAGGTCACTGTATGCATGGCCCCGTAGGTATAGGAAGTGGATTACTATGAACATTTTTTGCGAGCTCAATATTTCGCGAATTCGGGTGATGTCGGAATATTAGTATATTTCACGAGTACTAAATTTTTGCGAAGCAGGGTGACTTAGCGCTCCTTTGGCAAATTATTTCGCAGGACCAATTTTTCGCGAGGTCTATGCGAAAATCGTTCAGCGTAAGTGCGCTATCGGGGCGGACATTAAACAGCGGAAGAAATAGGCTCGACTGGCCAAGATCGAACTCTCGCGCAAAGCTTCGTGAGTGCGCGCGCCTCTGTCCTCAGTCAAGGCCCGCAACGCTGGACGCAAGGTGAGCGGTGGGCGGATACGCTAACGGGAGGCTTGGCCAGGTTGGCTTCGGGCGGATGCTGTGAAGCAAAAACAACGAGCCTCTCTAGAATAATGCGGTTCAGTGCGGAAGCCACTCGAAAGAGTGGCTTCCGCACTATGCTATGAAGTATAGCGACTCGAGTACTCGTTGCAAACGAGAGGAAACAAGCGCATTCAGTGCTGAGATAGCATTCGCGGATGTATACGTACATTTTCCATTCATGCTGGGCGGGCATTGTGGCGGAAGTCGGTGAATGCGTTTTGCAAAGTTTATTCTCGGTCGCGTTACAGGGCCGTCCGGAAAGTAGGCACATTGAAAAGTGCTTTGTTATATGATTACATGCCCATGCTCCTGTAAAACATTTTTATATAGAGCGCACAGAAACGTGTGACGCGCATGCTTATAGGTTGTATGCACTGGCGCACAGCCGCGCCGCGGCGCTGCGCTGCGGTGCCACCAGCCGCCATGATTGAGGTGCGCATAGCCGACGAACTCCCGCAAGCATGTTTGCTTCGCGGGTCGCATTCAGACTGCCGTTTGGAATCCGCGTGCATCGGAGATTCGGCCGGTAGACGCTGGGCGCGATGGCCGCACGTAACTACGTCGTAAACGAACGCCACTTCAATTGGGCAGCTGCGCATGTTACCGCTGCTCCAGCCTGTTGAGGAAAGAGGCGCAGCGACGAAAGTTGGTCGCGGGTTTGGCGCCCGTCGATTCTGGGATAGAAGCTCGGATAGTGGTCAATGACAGCAAGCCCGGGAGCCGCATGCAGTTCAGGCACATTCGCGGGGAACAGATCCGTGACCCGGCGCCACTCGATAGCTGCGGCGCGTCTGCGGTGCTCGTTGCACAACTGTGGGCTGCGTATGCCTGCGCAGAGCCGCTGATATCCGAGCTCTACTACATATCTGTCAGTGGTATAATGCTTTGAATTTTAATCTGCGGCTGACGTGCGAAATATTTGAAGTGCATCCTAAACAAGCGCAGGACGGCCACCAATGTTTGTTTAAATGTTGAATGAAAGGATCTGACCTCGTGCTTGCTTTGATCTTGAAATGAATTCTAGGGGCATGCGCTTCGTTTTTCGGTGGAGCCGTGGCCACCCAGGCGGCGTCTTTTTATCGTGGACGGCGTAAAATCTGCGCTTGCGTCAGGGTGATACTGCAAGCTCGCGGGCTGGCGCGGCAACCTCGACCCTTCCAAAAGAGCACACAAATTTTTGCACCGTGCGCTGTGTTGTCAGATGCCGGCACGAAAAATAGACGACACTGACGAAGCGCGAACAAGTGTCAGATAGCAGGTACTCTCGTGTTGAATTTTGTCAACACGGTGCGCATAGTGCAAAAGTGAACAGCTACCTAGCTCAGTTTGCTGCCTTATGAGCGGCCGTTGTGACAATCTACGACCATCTTTGTGCAAAAGAACGACTACTCCAGAGTGGTAACACGGCCTCCCAAGTCCGGCCATGTGTACGCGTTGCGTGCAGAGGACGTTCACACTAGGCATACTCGGCGCCTTTTGTCAGAGATTTACCCGAAGTGCTAATGCACCGCAGATGCGTCGCAGCTATCGAGTGCGCCAGGTCACCGATCTCTTCCCCGCGAATGTGCCTGAATTGCGTGCAGCACTCTGGTTTCTGCTGCCATTGACCAATATATCCGAGCTGTTTCCTCGGCCGGCTCGAGCAGCGCTAACAAGCGCAACTGAAATCGTTTACGACGTAGTTTCGTGCGGCCATCGCGCCCGGCGACTACCGGCCGAATCTCCGATGCAGGCAATCCCAAACGGCAGTCTGAATGTGGCACGCGAAGAAAACATGCTTGCGGAGCAGGAGTTCGTCTGCTACGTGCACCTCAATCATGGCGGCCAGCGGCGTTGCACCGCAGCACCGCGGCGAGGCTCTGCATGCCACCTATACATGCACGTGAGTAAGTACGCCTCGATCAGCAAGGCACAAGCTCCGCTCTTAACAGGTGGGCATGTCTCTTTTCTTCACAGCGCATGAAATGCAGAATGGCTTCATCGACAGGGGAAGTTGCATAGGCCCGTGCTCGGCGTTGATATCAAATAAGCGATGCGAATTTCGCTGTTAGCTTGTACGCTTGTATCGTCGCCACTCACTTTTCGTACAAATGGAAGTTGCCCCTGCACTGAGGACAGATTTCGTAAGCGAAGAGAAGTCCAAAAATTGAGGGACCGCCTTCACTGGCCGTTTTCGCTAGGAAAATTGCAAAACAGTTCGGATCCCCGAGGAGGCTACAGCGTGGCATCCACTGCCAGCCGCGACGTCATCGCGGAATTCTTTGCGGTCTTGACGCTTCTAGCTTGAATCTAGTGGCGGGAAAGCAATGTTTGAATCGAACTTTGTCATGCGTCTTTTCCTGCCGAACAAACATGAACGTAGCCAGAAGGAACTATAAATGGATTTTTACTAAGAGCAGATGGGATAGAGTTGCGCTGGGTGCCCCTATAAGAGACCTTGAAATAGCATCACGTTCACGAAAATACCGGTGTACTTTCGAATCCATTCTACTTAGATCATAACTTTAATTTCGTCGATTTTGACGAAATGCGAAACCGTTCATGTGCACGTTAGTTAGTGTTTCATATAATCGAAATCGTCGTTGGCGCACCTGGAACCGACGTCTGACTCCGTGAGGCAAGGCAGGAGCTTTCTTTGTGTTACTCTCAATCGGCTCGGATAAGCGCTGTGACGAACAATTTTATCGCCTCGGAGAAACTACTCCAGCTGTGGTGAAACGGTTACAAAATTAATTAAACTTCGGGAAGACGTGCTGGCCCGGTCTCTTTTCTGTAGCTGCGTTTGAGGGGGATGCCAATTAGTAATTACTCTCTAAATTTAATTCAAATCGGGAGACGACGTCAGACTGACACGCGTCTGTGCTGCAGGTCAACAGTGCCCCGAGGCAAGTTTCCGGTGCGCGAACGGGGCGTGCCGCTCTTCGGCCATCCTGTGCAGCGGCGTCGACGGCTGTGGAGACAACAGTGATGAGGCCGGCTGCCGCGTCTGCCGTGAGTTGCATTCATTGTGCGACGGCAGCCTTGCCTCACCGCGGGCAAGGGATCGCATATCACAATTTACTCGCGCGTACTAACGGTTTCTTCCCTGTGTTGACCGCGAAGCACGCCCATGCAATATAGCACGTAGAACGGCTTTCACATTTCATGCGCATGTACTGAAATCCTGGCCACTACAGCGCGCCTTTGAAGAATAGAGTCTGGTGCGTTGTGAGAACTCGCGAATTTAAAGAGGCAGCTGAAAGGCGCTATGAACAAAGGTGCGGCATTCCTGCGATGTTATAGAACGCCGCTTTACGAATACCATCCAGCAAGAAACTAACTGGATAGCGATAAGGAGCTCGTGCCGCAGAAAAATCGGCGTTGGTGTCGAGCGAAAAATCCCCAGAGAAGCAACGTAGGAGTCAGGTGGGCCACCTGGGCCACGTAGCCTTCTGTCATCATCACAACCTGCCCACCGGATTGCGAGCAAAGTGCGGCAGGTAAATTAATGATTGGTCGCTCAGCAAGAGCAGCCTAGGTCGTGGCAACACCTGCCATCGCTGGTCAGTGGCGCTACACCACTGCGCCAGGAGTGGCAGCGACCTATGAATGTAGAGAATGACTAATTCTGCATATGAGGGAATCGCGTCGTCCCTTAATAAGGAGTAGCTTAAGCGTCCCCTCCAATTTTTTTTTTTTTTTTAATGCGTCTAGTAGAAGCTGAATTATCAGCAGTCCGAATTTGAATTTCAGCGTTTTCGCGCTTCTCCCCCTCCTCTCGTCACTTTTTGCACGCTCAAAGGTCGGCGCTCCTTCCCCGGGGGCGGAGCCTCCTGACCCCCCGGAGCGACGCTGCTGACTGGCCGCGACCATTGTAACTGCATGACGTCCGAAAGAATCTAACCAGTGGCCATTTCTAAACAGAATTGCGCAGGAGTGTGCGACGACGGAGGAGGCCGCGAGGATGAAAAAGTCGCCGGAAAGAACTCGCCAACTTTCGCGCGTAATTATGGGTTCGCTGCTGCGTGTAGAAGTGTATTATTTGGCGTAGGTGTTCATGAATAGAGAATCTAGCGATTCAGCGAGTTTTTATATTCTCCTCGGAGGGTGTTTTCGAGCCCCTTTAAGAAGGCACATTCAATGAACGAGGCCAGCAGTTAATATATGTTTGCAAAAAGCATGCTCTTGGTGATTTAGCCTCTCCCATATCTCTCGAATTAACCGTGTCCGCCTGTGCAAGCTGCGGCACCTTATCCTCACAAACTTCTTAATCGCATCTGCTCACCTAACTTCCTGCCGACACCTGCTACGGTTGCCTTTCTCTTGGAATCTAGTCCGTTACTTTCAACGACCATCGGTTACCTTGCCTTCGCAACACATGCCCCGCCCAAGCCCATTTCTTCTTCCTGACCTCGACTAACATATTACAAACCCACATTTCTTCCCTGACCCACACTGTTCTCTTCCTGTCTCTTAACGTCACACTTATCATTTTCTTTTCCATAGCCTCCTGCGTTGTCCTTAATGTAAGCTGAAGCCTTTTCGTTAGGCTCCAAATTTTTCTCCATAGGTGAGTACCGGTAAGATACTACTGTTATATATTTTTCTTTTGAGGGATACTGGTAAACTGGCATTCATGATACTGAGAACTAGTACCTACCAAATGCGCTCCACCTCATTCTTAATCTTCTAGTGATTTCAGTCTCGTGGTATGCATCTGCGATCACTACCTGCCCTGACTAGACGTATTCCCTTACTACTTCCAGCACCTCGCTACCAATTGCGAACTGCTGTTCCCTTGCTAGACTGTTGAACAAGGGCGTCCGCAGAATTTTTTGCAGGGGGGGGGCCCCGTTGGTGCCCCGGGGGGGGGGGGGGGGGGGGTATGTTCGTAGCAAAAAGGCGCTATTTGCGGAGTAAATTTATTTATTTATATATAAATAAAAATTAAACAAAATGCACACATGAAAGAAAAATTACAAACAGCAAATTAAAGCGCGGCTAGGAGAGGTACATTGGAGTTTATCAACGAAGAAACAACTAAAATTAATAAAAAATGCAAAAAGATGCTATATCACTTCGTGGAGAAGAGCGCTCAGTCTTCCTGCATACGGGTTCTCGACTCACCCGGATTGATGACCAGCACACAGCACAATATGTTCGCAAACACGCAACTACAGTCACTCAGTCAGTCTTCCTTGAACAGCAACTATAGGCGCCTCGGATTTTTCTGAGCGAATTGCGTAATTACACGTGTGATAAATTCACTTCTGTGCTTCATTACATGCTCTCGGTGCACACTCATCATACACATTGATTGGAAAAACTGTTGAACGCGTACGTTGAAAACAAAAGATGATTATATATACAACGAAAACTTATTTACAAGATAAATGCACGCTCGCAGCTTCATACACCTCGCTCCATCTTGCTTGCGCATCCGCACAGTCGAGCAACCCCACACACACTGCTCGCCGCTCGTCGTTTTCTCGTCCGCTGTCTTGGTTGTTCTCAGCTTCGCTGACAACCGGCCACTAAAAACACCCAAGCACAAACACAGAGGCGCGCACACGTGCGAGGGCTTACTTGCCGCAGTATCCCCGAATGCGCACTTTGGGGGTGAAAGGAACGCCGCGCAACTTCCGAGGGGAAGGGACACTCGCCACTCCGGTCGGAAAATTTGTTTTTGTGTTTTTATGGGGTTCAGAGCCCCAAAACGACTCAGGCTATGAGGGATGGAGTAGTACAGAGTTCCGGGTAATGTCGACCACCTGGGTCTCTTTACCATGCACTGACACGCACAGTACATGGGCGCTGTTGTGATTTGAGGCCCAGCCAGAGGTGACAGGCGAGCCAGGCAGGCGCCATCGGGCTGCGTTGACCAAAGGCGCTGGTTTTCGCAGAAGACGCAAAGAACGCTGGTGTGGGGGCGCCTCGGGAGACTGCGTCGCCGTGAACAAAAGCAGCTAATCCCCTTTGCCGGAGATTCTGAAAGCGGCGCTTCTACCGAACTGCGCTACCCGTGGATCGGAGGAGACAGCGAGCGGCGGCGGCGCCAACTCATCGCCCGCTTGCCCCTGAGCAGCCCGACAAAGCGGGGGTGGACACGGCTGATTTTACCTTCCCTCCTTAAGAATTCATCGGTGACCGGCGTAACGATAGGCGAAAACAAGATGCCCCGTGCACTGTCTGCCTCCGTGTCGCTATCTCTCTAGAGATCAAAGAAACAGACACCCATCTCAAGGCGGCTCGAAACACATGCTCGCCGGTGCCGCTGTATGTCTGGAACAGGTCGCCCTTCAGTAGAGCTAACGATGGCGTGGTTTGAAAACGGCGGAACGACGCACGCCCGGACGCGGCATTTCGCAGATGTGACCATGCGGGGCTGCTTTTACCCTTTTGGCTGAGCGCACCACCGCCCCTGGCGTGCGGCCATCACTCACGGTTCGAGTGAGTGATTTTCCAGGGGGGTGCAACCGCCCCCCCTTGCCCCCCCCCCCCCCCCCCCCCTCCGGACGCCCATGCTGTTGAACATTAGTTTGGTTTTCTGCATGTTAATTTTTAGCCCCACCGTTCTGCTCTGCCTGTGTAACTCATTGATCATGCTTTGCAGTTCACGTCCTGAGTGACTTAGCAAGGCAATGTCACCAGCGAATCGTAAATTACTTAGGTATTCTCCATTAACTCTTATCCCAACTGTTCCCATTTCAGGCCCCGGAATACTTCCTGTAAACAGGCGGTGAATAGCATTGGCGAGATCGTGTCTCCCTGCCTGACACCTTTTCTTATTGGAATTTTATTGCTGACTTTATGCAGGATTATGGTAGCTGTGCAATCGTTATAAATGTCTTCCAATATTTTCACATAACACTCTTCTACACCCCGATTCCGCAATGCCTGCATGACAGCCGATGTTTCCACTGCGTCAAATGCTTTCTTGTAATCAATGAAGGCTATATATAGGGGTTGGTTATATTCTCCGCATTTCTCTATCACCTGATTGATAGCGTGAGTATGGTCTATTGTCGAGTATCCTTTACGAAAGGCTGCCTGATAATTTGGTTGATTGAAGTCTAGGGTTGTCCTGACTCTATTAGCGATTACCTTAGTAAATACCTTGTAGGCAACAGACAGTAAGCTGATCGGCCTGCAATTTTTCAAGTCCGTGGCGTCCTCTTTGATATGAATGAAAATGATGTTACCGTTCTTCCAAGATTCCGGTAAGCTCTAGGTCATAAGGCATTGTGTACACAGGGTGGCTAGTTTTTCTACCACAATTTTCCCACCGTCCTTCAACAGATCTGCTGATACCTGATCCTCACCGGCTACTTTCCCTCTTCGCATGGCTGTTAAGGCTGCCATTACTTCCTCTTTCGTTGCTGGTGGGATATCCAATCCCTGCACCCTACTGCCTCTCTCATTATCGTCCTGATTACATTGGCTACTCTATAGATTTGTGTAGAACTCTTCGGCTGCTTAAACTATCTTATCCATATTGCTAATAGCATTGTCCTCCTTGTCTCTTAGCGCATACATCTGATTTTTGCCTATGCCTAGTTTCCTCTTAAGCGCTTTTAGGCTACCTCCGTCCTTTAGAGCATGCTCGATTCTCTTCATAGTAAACTTCCTTATGTCGGTTACCTTGCGCATGTTCATCAACTTTGATAGCTCTGTCAGTTCTAGCCTGTCTGTGGAGTTAGAGGCTTTCATGCTTTCACTTTTCTTAATCAAACCTCTCGTCTCCTGAAAGAGCTTTCAGACATGCTGTCTAACCATCATACCGCCTACTTCTACTGCGCACTCCGTAATGATGGTTGCGAGGTTATCGTTCCTTGCTGGAACATCAAGGTTGTCGTTCCCGGTTAATGCCGAATATCTGTTCTGCATATATATTTATATTTATCATGTAGATATGTAAATAGATTTATGGACAGTGTACCCCTTCCCCTGTCCTTTATACTATCCCCTCACCCCTTTCCTTTCACTTCTACACACTGCCTGCTATCCTTTATTTCCGCTGCCCCAGCTTAGGTGCTTCCAGCCACGATAGCAGATGCCGGGGCAGCAAACATTCTTTTACCTTCCATATGAAATGTAACAATAAATAACCACTACTACTACTACTACTACTACTACTACTACTACTACTACTACTACTACTACTACTACTACTGTTCTGCAACGAGATCCTGAACGGACCTTTTTTCCAGTAGCAGACCCCTCTAGCGGCCGTGAGGCGAAGTACGTTTGCCGGTTCGATTAGCCAAAACCTTCTCCGATCATTTGTAGGAAAATATGCCTTACAATGGCATGGTGGACTTTTTTGGGGGGCAGTAGATGAGAGCAGCGCTGTCTTCGCTTAGCCAGAGCAGATAGGGGTGAGTCATCTGTGGACTCACCTTCCGCGCTGCACTTGATCTGTTTTAATCCGTGACTAAAGGAGGCTGGTAAGCCATCTTTCTTGGGGCCAGTGCTTCTACAAGGGCCTATACTCCATCTCTTAAGTTCCTTCCAGCAATATGGAAGCGCCTCGTCATCTGCGTGTCGTCTGCTCGCGGCGTACACAGATATCGGTAGAAAAGAGTATTTGTGCACGGTATTGTGCACGGTTATGCAAGTCGCTGGACGTCGCTTTATATTTGCACATGTGCTTCCGCAGTTTAATGGTTGTGGCTTAGAAGATGCGCGTCACCCTTTGCTGCTGAAACTACAGTATTGTCGGTTAAGTGAGGGCTTCACGTCAGCAGGGCTTTGCGGGGGGTGATCATAAATATGCGGCAGTTTTCTGCCTGCTCACACCTCTCAGTAGATGTGGACGTCCGGGGAGGGAAGCATTCCTTCGCTGATAAAGTCCCGCAGGAGGGCTGAGTGCATGGGCTGCGCATGAAGCGCAGTTTGTTCCTAGCATGCAACTCCGGATGCCTTGACGTCGCCATGTTCGTGCCTTGGACGGGACGCCGCGGTCCTCGAGGCCGGTAGCGCCTGCAGATGCCCCGAGCGCTTGGGCGCCTCCCCATCATGCTCGGCCTGGACATGTCGCACGTGTAAATGTGCTGCTCCATTTGGGTAGGCCAACTCGAACGGTAGTACAAGACAGATTGTTTCTCCAAGTCGTCCGCGTCCCACCGTTCACGCGTCATCATCATCAGCCTAACTACTCCCACTGCAGGGCAAAGGCCTCTCCCATGTCTCTCCAATTAACCCTGTCCTTCGCCAGTTGCGGCCACCGTATTCCCGCAAATTCCTTAATCTCATCCGCCCACCTAATTTTCTGCCGCCCCCTGCTACGTTTGCCTTCTATTGGAATCCACTCCGTTACCCTTAAGAACCATTCAAGCTCGCCTACCCAAATAGAGCAGCATCGACTATCCCAAATCTACAAATATGCTGCGTGGCTAACATGGCAGCAAGAACAACCTACGTGGACTATCGCGCACCATAAGCATTCGTCGGTACGACGATAAGTACTCGGAACTTTGCTTTTTTTTTTGCGTGGCTGCATTATTCCCGCTGCTGAGGAGATAGCAGCTAGTGACAGCCTTCGAGTATTCCCGTTTACAGGATAGTGGTGCCTATATACACATAGGCGCGTTTCACGAAAAGGGTACGCGTTTTAAATTTCGAAACACCAAGACAGCTCTGCAGCACGTGGAAGTGTAATATTATGCTAAGATACTCGTGACAATACGATCTAACTACTAAGCGAGTTTATTTACGTTGTCCGAAAAGTGATGCAGAGCCCCTTTTAGTAGACACCAACGGTGACTGCAGTGTTACTGCCGGCTCCTGTAGCGAAACGGGCCTGAAACTTAGCGGTGGAAAGCAGCTGCCGCTGTCATGGGAGGTGCAACGCGTGACAAGAAAGGATAGTTATTCTACTCTGTAATTAAGCGACTCTACATGCTAAACTCCTTTTTAAAATTTTGATTACGAAGTTCTTGATTCCGAACTTGATCAAGTTCTCTTTAAGAGCCCTGGGTATACGGAACTAAAATTCTCGAATTAATTCAGAACTGTGGTCCTCGTTTTGTTCTTACTCATGCACGCTGGCTTCTTTTCCAAAAAAGTAACCCCTGATACACCTAATCTTATATTACGACGCAGCTACGTCCGCTTCAAAAGCTTCGCTACACGAATGGTACTCCAAAGGACTGGTTAATTTCCCTCTATTACATCTCATCGTTAACGTATAGCAATAATATTTACTTGAGTCCTTTAATTACGCGCACAATCAATAACTGGAGCCTCCACTGCTGCCACCACTGGCGTCAGTGCTTTCAAGAAACTCGTGGACGATTTTTTTTTGTTTTTTGCACTAACCGCTCTCCTCAGTGTAGTACATTTGGATCTTGAGAGTAAAAATGAAAGAATGAGCATGAGGGATAACCACGGCTAGCGCAAACAGGACGAAGCTCACAAATGACACAACGGCGTGCCTTTAAACGGACTGTACTGAGCGCAGACGAGTAGCATCTGTCCTGTCGGTTCTGGCTGCGTGCGTCCTGCTCGAAGTAGCGGCTGTCTGTGGCGGAGCGATTTGGCCACCACTGAAAGTCCGGCGGCTTTCTACTACCAGGGGCGTCGCTCGTGACCTCTGTCACGATGACGACCACGACTACGAGTAACTTTTCATTCGTTACAATACAGTTACAGCGAGACGTAAGGACGGAGCGCGTTGGGGGTTCAGGGCACCTCTATCGGGCACCTCCATCTACGTCACGGCGATAAACCGCGGAGGTCGATGGCGGTGAGTGGAACGACGTTCCTTGGCCTTTCGTCTCACGGCAACTCGGGAAACGCTAGACATCCTGCCACCTTTTCCCGCCTTCA